>NC_142938.1:44636452-44778952 GCF_046866305.1 Octopus bimaculoides
ACAGGTAGATGTAAGTATGTACATACATGTATGTATATATGCATATACTCATGTATTATTTGTATTACATGATCGAACCCACGTGTCATCCCTGCAAGTAAGTTTTGAACTTTTTATTTTCTGATGCGACTCTATCTTAGTATCTTTTTCTCCCTCTCGTTCTTCCTTCTGTTACTACTATATCTCTCTCTTCCTCCCTGTCTCTCGTTGCTCACCTATCTTCTACTTCCTCCCCTTTTTTCTCCCTCTACCACTCTTTCTCCTTACCCCTTGCTGGTCACACGTGTCCAGCTTTACTTCGTTTCTTCCTTGGCTATCGCCAAGCACGCTACAAACTATTCTTCATCTCTCTTCATTCCAGTCGTTGCTTCACAGTGTTCAATATACACATATTTTTCCATGTCTGGCCGTATAGCCTTTTCTGTTTATTCTACTGTTTCGTTTTCCTGTCTTGTTTTCTGTCCGCCACTAGATTCCTCCATGGTACAAATTTAATTTGTGGTCCGTGGGAAGAGCCATTTTAACGATGGAAATGTATCACCAGTATCAAAGCATAAAAACCATTCTAAACACTCTGAAATCATCAGAATACCTGAATTTATCTTGTAAGTTCAACAGACCATTGATTACAATCCCAGAAAGTCCAGGAGGTCAATTGTAAAAGATCTTCATATGTCAGAAGGAACAGTCAGAAATGTTGTCCACGAAGACATCAGATATAAGTCTTATATGATGAGGAAAGGTCAATTTGTCAGAAAAAGCAAAAGAAAATCACTACATCAGCTCTAAAAGGCTCTTAAACAAACTGAAAAATCCAGCAGAAAAAGATTTGATTTGTTTTTTCCCGAACGAGAAAAACTTTAACCAAGATCAAAAAGTTAACAGAAGAAATGACAGATGGTTATGTGCAGACCCTTCTAAAGTTCCAAGCGTTATGCATACAAAATTTTCTGCAACTGTCATGGTTTTAGGGGTTGTCAGCAATGAAGGACATGTGATTCCTCCTTACTTCTTTCCACAAGGCCTTACAGTTAACTCTGCTGCCTACATTGAGGTTCTGGAAATAGTTGTTAAGCCCTGGATAGACAGTGTATGCAATGGAAGGCCATATGTGATTCAGTAAGACTCTGCACTATCACACATGGCTCTAGTAATACAGGAATGGATGGCTGAAAACTTTCATGATCACATAACCCCTAACATTTAGCCTCCTAGTACCCTAGATCTCAATCCATTGGACTATTATATGTGGAGTGTTGTTCAGAGAGAGGTCAATGAACATGCCCATAGTACCAAAGATTTTATGAAAGCTGCCATAGTCAGAGTAATGTCCAAAATGAACCAGGACAACTTGATTCGAGCATGTAGATGATTTAGATCTCATATAGAAGCAGTTGTTGAAGCTGAAGGTGGCTTTATTGAATAATATTACAGAAAAGAAGGTTTATTTTTATCCTCATAGCATTTTTTGATAAATAAAGTTATTATCCGTTATCATATATCTCTTTTTGTATAAACATAAATCTGTCCTCAAGTATTTTACACACCCTGTATACAGTATGTGTATATATGCATGTATATATGTGTGAATTTTTATGTGTGAATATACATATGTGTGTGTTGTTGAGGTAGGCTTGGAAGTGTGGTTAAAAAATTTTCTTGACAAAACTTGGTTTTCAGTTCATTTCCACTGTATGGTAACCAGGCAAGTATCTTTTACTATATTCACAGGTTGACCAATACTTTGTGAGTGAAATTTAGAAAGATGGAAAATGTTCAGGAGTTTGTTGTGTGTGTGTGTGTGTGTGTGTGTGTGTGCACACGCACGCGCGTTTGTTTGTGTGACACAACACTGCTAGCTAAATCATGACTGGTGTTGCGTCAAAATGATAACTCAATCAGTAGAATATAAAAAAATAGCAGACTGAAATAAGTAATATAGGTGATGCCCCAAAAGTGTAGCAGTCCAATGACTGAAACCAGGAAACATGGATGTACATATATGAAGATAAAATGAAGTCAATGGATCTCTAGTGGTTGTAATGATGAATATTTTAGTTGAACCACTTGGTCGAGTATACTACAGACACTTGTACACTGAGGTAAACCCTCAGGCAGAATCAACATAACACAGAGTATCAACAATGCTGACCCTTTGGATCATATGTACAGTCTATCCAGCAATAAAAATTTTTGAAGTTAAATTAATATAAAACCACAGCCTTTTTTATCTTTAATCACATAATAAATTGAAGATACATAAAAGCATAAATTATGAAAATATAATTAAATATTCAAATATATTTCAGCATTTGAGTAATTTCAGTTACATTTAGATTAGGAAAAATATTGTAACATAAGAAATTTAACAAAACTGTAAATATGAGTGTGTTTAATTAGGTGACTGTTTACTGTTACTAGTTTCTTCACTTCATCTTTCTTTGGCTACATTACTTTAAAAATTTGTTGTAGAGCAAGTCTAATTTTATACGACATATTTCTATCCTATCACAATTAATAGTAGATTACACATGCAAACAGGTCCTTATAAAAAGAATGTGTCTGAAATATATAGAAAGGCAAGTGGAGAAGTGATGCATAGCAAGCAAGTGTAGCTGACAAGTAAAGAAGCAATGCAAACACTATTTTCAACCTAAAACAAATGATAATGCAACAATTAATGCATGCAATAATATGAATTTAACAATTAGAAAATATATAATAAAAACAACAAATTTAAATTTCAGCAAAATTCTTTTCTACTCTAAGCACAAGGCCCAAAATTTTGGGGGAGGGAACTAGTCGAATAGATTGACCCCAGTACGCAACTGGTACTTAATTTATTGACCCCCAAAAGGATGAAAGGCAAAGTCAACCTTGGCGGAATTTGAACTCGGGACGTAAAGACGGATGAAATACTGCTAAGCATTTCACCCGGCATGCTAATGTTTCTGCCAGCTCACCACCTTAAATTTCAACAAAATTACAAGAAAATGGTAAGAGTGGACATAGAAACAAATGATCTATAAAGTAGCAATGGCCAACCTTTATCTAACAACAATTTACACAAAATGTATTTTTAGCTTTGTCTCTGACTTAGCATTAATAACTAAGTAACATTGACAAATTAATATAAGATATAAATGTTACAGGAGTTCCACTCCATATTAAAGGGCTCTTAGGGTCAGATGATGATGGTCCTGAGGTTGAAGGGGCTAAAGTTGTTCATTCTTTTAATGGTTTTAAAGTAACATTTCTATATTCTTAGAGTAACTTTACGAAACCTACAGAATTATTTCTTTAAGAGCATAATATAGCAAGATATTGAAACAGTTGAAAATAGAAAATAAATACGCTTTACTCTTTTACTTGTTTCAGTCATTTGACTGTGGCCATGCTGGAGCACCGCCTTTAGTCGAGCAAATCAACCCCAGGACTTATTCTTTGTAAGCCTAATACTTATTCTATCGGTCTCTTTTGCCGAACTGCTAAGTTACGGGGACGTAAACACACCAGCATCGGTTGTCAAGCGATGTTGGGGGGACAAACACAGACATACAAACATACACACACACACACACACACATATATATACGACGGGCTTCTTTCAGTTTCTGTCTACCAGATCCACTCACAAGGCTTTGGTTGGCCTGAGGCTATAGTAGAATACACTTGCCCAAGGTGCCACGCAGTGGGACCAAACCCGGAACCATGTGGCTGGTAAGCAAGCTACTTACCACACAGCCACTCCTACGCCTAAATCTATCAAAATATTTCATTTCTTAAAAGAATTTTTGCTTTGGTTATTGTAAAATATTGATTAGCCAGTAATGTTTTCAAACAATATCAGTTCTGAAATAAATAATTAAAAATTTTTTAAATACTTAAATTTTAAAACAAGAACATAGAACAACTAAAATAAAATGAAAGAATTTAGATAAATCTATAATTTTTAGCAAAATTTCCAAGATCATTTTTTAAATTCACAAATTATCTGAGTGTTCAATTATTATTTTTCTTTTCATACTCAAGTGATTGAGCAACTCAGGTGACTCCACTAATTTATTAGAAATATCCAGGATTTTAAGTAACAACTTTTGACTAGCATATTAGCTATCTAATTTCCTTGGCACTAAAATTTTGGAAAGTGATATTTTTTACTGAATTAAATCTAATATAATTACTATCCCTTATTTTACCAATAGTAGTTTATGTAGATTTGAACATAGATACATAAGGCATAGAATTAGACATTGAAGTATTTATTAACTCTTTGCCTTCTGTACAAAGTTCACATTTGCCGTGAGATTGGTTGGATGTGTTCAGTATCAAAATGATGTAAATTGACAAGAGGTTTGTGGAAAAAAAAAAATGTAAAAAGATAAAAATGCTTTCTCAGTTAAGACAAATAATGTCACTTACTAATTCTTCGCCCACTATTACTATCAGCATCAGCTGCTTCTCCACAGGATCCTGAACCAACAGATGAGTTATCAGGACTTTCAGAATTGGTTAAATTTGTCTTGCTTTTTGTTCGATGGACCTAAGTAAAGAACAATTGAAATATTTAAGATGATTAAAGATAAATAAAATTTAAAATAAAACATAAGTAAACTTAACTTCCCACCAAACTTTAAAATTTACTTTAATGAAGTGATTTCTTCATATTAAGAATTTCAGTAATATATATCTCATTTATTGATCTCTTGGAAACTCAGTGCACTCAATGCATCTAAAATTACATCAAAACAAGTTTTCTCTTGAGTTACAAAATATCCTACAAAATGTCCCTACTGCTTAAGCTAATGTCTCAGAGATAAAATGCTATCTAGTAATCAAACCCACATTTAAAATCTGACCAAGGACACTTTTACTAACACTAATCTCCAGATTTATACATTATTCTATCTCTATATCAACACAACAGAAACACTTGTTTTTTCTTTTCTCACATGTATTGTATTACAGGTTTTCTTATGATTCTATATTAAGTAGAATTCTTTCATTAGGACTTCATAACTGCATCTTTCAGAAATAGGTATCTGAGTATGAATTTAATAGTTTAGAAATACACACAATTGAAATACAATATTAACAAGCATTTATCCCTGTCCCCCAGAAGAAGGTAAAAAGATTTTTGATATTGAACTTCAGCATCAAATTTCTTTTTACTCACTGTGTCTGAGGAAGAGGCAGTTCTGCTGGCTTTTGCAGGCCTTTCTAGACCAGTGAGATAGATTCCATTGATGTTTGATATTAATGATTCCACTTTTTACCATAATTCTTCACTTTTCTCAAAAAAGTTAATTTAATAGTAAAACTTTGAGATTAATGATTACACTACTCTTCAAAATCTTTTATTCCCTTTGAGGTACAAAATGCTACTTACCCGTGTTATAATACCTCTTGCTTTCCGTACTAGAGTGGCTCCAAGGCTGCGTCTTCAATGAAAGATATAAGCAATAAGATACTAACAAAATTAATTTACTATTGAACACACACACAAACACGCAAATATCAATATTTTATCCATTCAAGAAACAATTTACTGAGAAATTAAATGATACAAAAAACAATGTTATTTATCTTAACATTTGCATTTGCGTTTCCTTTTGTCTATAAAACACTAAATGATAATATTTAACAAGTTACCTCCACTGGCACCACCACCAATATTAATCATGTAGAGAGAAATTGTACATTAACCTGTAATTATCATTAATACTACAAATTCCTGAAAATATCAAAATGGTTCCTAACCAGTAGCACTATATCATCACCATCATTTAACATGTCTTCCATGCTGGCATGGGTTGGACAGTTTGACAGGAGCTGGCCAAGTATAAGACTATACCAGACTACTGTCTGTTTTGGCATGGTTTTTTATGGCTGGATGCCCTTCCTAACACCAACCACCCTGTAGAGTGGACTGAGTGCTTTGTATATATATATATATATATATATATATATATATACATAAAGGATTTTCACCCAAAATTCTAACAACTTTTTTTCTCAATATATATATATATATAAACAATATATGAGTATATGCATGTATATGTACATGTATGTACATACCTTCATCTACATGTACATATAGATACAAAACTGGGTACATGACGTGGCAAAAGAACATGGACAAAATGATAAACAAGGTACAACAAACAAGCAAGCCACATAGAAACATCTCCTTCATCAGCTGCCACCATTAAAACACCGGCGTTTCGAAGAATTAAGGCAGTATGCATCGTTGAAATGATTCTTCCCATGAACACAAATTAAATTATTTTCGTGGAGAGTAGTGGCGGACGGAAAACAAGACAGGAAAACGAAACAGTGAATAAACAAACAAGCAAAAAGGCTGTACAGCCAGATGTGAAGTGTGTATGTATTGAACGCTGTGAAGCACGAACAGGAGGAGCAAAGAAGTACATGTGAGCTTGGGGAATCCAAGAACGAAAAGAAATAGCAGCCGGACACACGTGACCAGTGCTGTGTAAAGAGAAAGAGTAGCAGAGGGAAAAGAAGGGGAGGAAGTAGAATAAAAGTGAGCAACGAGAAGTAGAGAGGGAGAGAGATAGTAGTAGTAACGGTGAGAGGCGAAGGACGAGCAACAAGAGAGAGAGAGAGATAGTAGTGACAGGGAGAGGCGAAGAACAGTAGAGGGAAGAATGAGAGGGGGAGATAGATATAGAGATAGAGAGAGTCGCGTTAGAAAAATAGTTAAAACTATATATATATATATTTATTGAGAAAAAAAGTCGTCAGAATTTTGGGAAAAAATCCTTTTTTTTCTTCTTCTTTATTATTAGTGCTTTTTTTCCTCTCTAGAACTTGTCAAATACAATTATGTGAATGTAGAAACACCTTGTTTATTTATATAAAACATGTGCTTTGAGGTTTTGTTTAGAAGAGAACATTGTTTTTGTTTTTTTGGATGAGGTTCCAAGACAATAGAGATGGATAGATAGAAATATAGGTAGGTGAATAGGCTGATAAATATATATATATATATATATATATATATATATATATAGATAGATAGATAGATAGATGGATAGATGGATATGTTTCTTTATTAGCCACACAGGGCTGAACACAGAGGGGACAAATTACAAAGTAAAGCTTTTCTTTTTGGGGAGGAGAGGGAAGGGAGAAAGAGAGAGAGAAAGCGTATCCACCTTCCTATTCATCACTCATTCATTTATTTAATTTTTTCCTTTACCATTGTATTGGAATGGGTTTAAGGTGACTACTTGAAAAAAAAAATGTGTGGTTTGGTCATCACTGACAGTCTTTTTGCTTTCTTGTTTTTGTTTTCCTTTTTCCCTTTCTTCTTTTCTTCTTTCCTTTTTCCCTTCCTTTTTTCCTTCTTTTTTTTTCTCCTGAGTTACATTTGGAATATACCCCTTCCAAACATTCATTTGATAAGGTGTAGTTCTGCATGAAAATACATTAGTATAATATATGATGTATAATATTATACATTAGTATAATAGTTTTGATGTCACCAATCCCTACACCTCACACTTTAGGCCTAAAAGCAATCAAACACTGGGTAGAGAAACAGAGAGAACGGATAAATGAATGCTTCAAGACTGACTTCATCTCCAAGGCCACACACCTAGTACTAGAGGAAAATACCTTTAGATTCGACAATAAAACATATCGACAGTTAAAGGGTATGGCTATGGGTACGCGGTTTGTGCCCTCATATGCAAACTTAGTTATGAGATACTTGGAAGAAAAACTTCATGAGGAAGTAGAAAAAGCTTTTGATCAGGAATACAAGAAATATATCATTAAAAAGTGGGAATGCTTCCTAGATGATTGCTTCATCTTCTGGGACAAATCAAATGAAGATCAGAATATATTTAACAATATACTGAACACACTTCACCCATCCATCTAATTCACGACAGAATCCAGTTGCAATGAACTACTATTCCTGGATATCTACATAAAAATACATCTGTGCTATAGTAACTGACCCCAAAATATGTGAAATCCGACTCAACGAACTCAAAAGCTTAACTGTCTCAAGCCACCCTGTTTTCACAGTACTTCAGCATCCCTTTGTTGTCCCCTAGTGGACCACAGACCCCAGTTTGAGAACCACTGTATTAAAGCATTCGTGGAAATCTAAATATTATTCAGTAATTCATTATTCAGAACATTATTATAACAATTTTAATACACAGAACAATTTATTCAATAACTGCTAGTCCAAGGCCTTTACATTCAAACATGTCATCCAGTGATTCAACAAAGAAACCTCTACATAATCATTTGACTTGAAATAGCAGTTAACTCCCCCTCAAATCACATCCTATCATCTTGAAAAAGGAAGGTCATATTGGAAAATGATGATCACTCCTAACCTGGCAGTAAAGCATAATAATAGCATCACATGTAAATATGTGTATATGTTTTACATCAAACAGGTGCCTGTGTATATACAGGGTGTTTAAAAAAATTTGATATCATTTCACAATCTAATAACTATGCCAGTTCTTGTTCAAATGACTTCAAATTTTAACAGCATGTGTAGAAACAGGTCAAAATTTTATGTTTAATATGTTTAACTTTTCAGGTATAGAAATGGCATTTACTGGAAGAGAAAAGGCATTTTGTGTGTTGGAGCATGTTCAAACAAGACTGTCTATAAAAAGTCACCAATGGCAATGCAGATTTCGACATGGCACAAAAAATTCAAATAGGAAGGCTGTCTGTGCAGGGCAAAAGGATCTGGACAACCACCAAAATTGGAAGAGACGGGTGAGCAGGTTCACCAAAAACTCTTGCGAAGCCCCAAGAAGTCCATAAGAAGAATAAGTCTGGAAACCCAGATTCCTCCAACGATAGTTTAGTGCATCCTGAGGAAACACTTGCTAATGAAACCCTACAAGCTGCAGTTTGTTCAGGCCATAACAGCTGATGACAACCAAAAACGCAAACAATTTTGTGTTGATATGCAAGAGAAACTTGAAGAAGCTGAGTTCAATGAGGCCACATTTCATTCGAATGGCAAAATCAATAAGCATAATGTTCGCATTTGGGGCAAAGAAAATCCCCATACTACAGTTGAGCATGAGAGGGACTCACCAAAAGTGAATGTGTTCTGTGCTATCTCCAAGAAGCGTGTTCATGGCCCAATTTTCTTTGAGGGAAATGTGACTGTGCAAATGCTTAAGAACTAACTAACAGATGAACTCATTGCAAATGAAAATGAAGACTTTGTTTTTCAACAGGACAGGGCTCCATCTCACTGGAACCTCACTGTGCAGGCTTATCTCAATGACAATCTGCGAGGAAGATGGATCAGGTGTACAGGTGATGAAGACAACGTGCTGTTGAAATGGCTGCCACATTCACCTGACCTGACACCTTGCGATTTTTTTCTCTGGGGCTATGTGAAGGGCTTAGTCTATGTTCCCCCTCTTCCTACAAACCTAGAGGAATTGATCAGAGAAATACTGCCACACTGGAGACTGTTACCCAAGACATGCTGCAGTGTGTTTGGGTGGAGCTGGACTACCGACTTGACATGTGCTGTGTCTCAGGCGGTGCACATATTGAACATTTGTGAAATCTTTCATGGGATCCACATACTTTTGAATTTCTCATTCAAATTTGGAAGAATAAATCTTATGTTGCTCAACATTAAACCTGTTTAGTTTCATTCACTTTGACTATGTAGTTTCTGTGAAAGTTACATCTCAAATGAGATCAAATTTTTTGAATGTAAAGAAGTATATATATATATATATATATATATATATATATATATATATATATATATATATATATATATGTATGTATGTATGTATGTATGTATATATATATATATATATATATATATATATATATATATATATATATATATATATATATACATACATAAGGCGCAGAAGTGACTGTGGTAAGTAGCTTGCTTACCAAAGTTATTTCATGCTACTGCTATACATTTATCAGCCACAATTTGCTCTCAGAAAGGTAAATAGTAGTTTGTAAGTATGTGGACTAAAGTAGTATGTTGATGGTAACAATTACAAGTATTGTATGTACTGTGCCATTGTGTGGCACCTTGGACAAGTGTCTTCTACTATAGCCTCAGGCTGACCAAAGCCTTGTGAGTGGATTTGGTAGATGGAAACTGAAAGAAGTCCATTGTATATATATATATATGTGGATATGTTTGTGTGTCTGTGATTATTCCCCAACCATCGCTTGACAACCAATGTTGGTGTGTTTACGTCCCTCATAACTTAATGGTTTGGCAAAAGTGACCAACAGAATAAGTACTAGGCTTACAAAGATTAAGTCCTGGGGTCGATTTGTTCGACTAAAGGCGGTGCTCCAGCATGGCTGCAATCAAATGACCAAATTGAATATAAGAATAAAATGTTAAAAGGTTTACTTTTTGGGAGATTCTAGGCGCATCTTATAATGTTCCATTATTTTCTCTTCTAGTCTCTCTTTCTGCCGGCGCAATTCAGCAAATTTCTCTCTGTAATTAGAAACATTAATTAGCAAGTATTACTAGGATTAGAAAGAGTGGTGATGTTGTGTGAGCTAAACTAGATATCTAATAATATTAAAGTTTACTGCTTTACTGTTATGAGTACAAATTCTTCCAGAGTCAGTATTACTTTTAATCTACTGGATCTAATAAAATATTATACAGTTTTCATTACTTTTAATTAAAATTTCTTGGATTAACACTTCAAGTGTGCTAACATCCATTTTAATATTATATAATAGCTTATTTGATAAAGAGTTCATTTTACTTCTCGTTCACATGAAATTTGGAAAATAAGTACTAGTAAAACATTGAATGCTATGATTACTTTTGGATTCTAGAAATTAAATCTTAAGAGACTAATTTTTCTTAGGGCAACGGAAGTAGCAAAGAGAGTAAAGAGCTAAATGAATGCTTTATTACAACTACATCAGTGCCCCATGTTAAAAACTTGCAAAATTTGACCTTTGGCCTTTTAAATCTTCAGTTTATGTGTTCATCATCATCATCATATATATATATATATATATATATATACATACGCCCTCCCCCACCAAAAAACCCCCCAACATATACATACTATTATGGTCTGTGCTAAAGCACAGACCATTGCATGGAACAGATACTGCATTTCACCTTCATCTTAAGTCACTCAGTTACACACCCTTTCCTTCATCCTCCTACTGTCTATACAAAACACCATCTGATCTCATTATATAGCTGTAGATTTTTGAAATTTTTAAAGCTGTATTAAATCTGTTGCCTTTATTTTTTATTGTAATAGTTAATTGCATTGCTGGTTACATGCTTCCAATGCACCAATTACTGGTTAAGTGCTACCCAAACTGGGGTACTCTCCCTAGAATGTTGGCACTCTAAATTTACTTGCAACTGTCAACTTACAACTGTTTAAAAATAGACAATAACCCCATTTCTCACCAGTCTAGAATGAGTTGTACTTTGTCAATGACATATAAGAGAAAACAGCCCATGTCATGGGCACAGCCCCTGTTATAGGCACAGCCCCTGTTATAGGCACAGCTCTTTCCTCCAGACCCAGACAATAAAACACAAAACAGAATTTCTGATGGGCTTTTGCTCAGTTTATGACTACCAAATTTCATTCACAAGAAACTGGTTGACCTGAAGTTATGGTAGAAGATCTGTCAGAATACCATGCAGTGAAGCCAACCTTGAACTACAGGGGTGCCAAGTGAAATTAACCAAACAACCATGCCTGTACTTATTTTCCAGTTAAGAAATATTTTAGTCCCAGGTGTAATTGTTAACTAACAACCTTCCTAACTCCACTCTTCATTACAGAGATTACAGAGTGCAGCTTCCATCTCCAGCTCCCTACATTGGATTCATCATCTAACCAGCTGACTTGTTCACTGTATGTATCAGCCCTTGATCCATATCCATTCAAATTATTTCTTATCTGTATTGTTTTTATATAATTAAGCTTCAAACCCGATATTTCATGTTACTGCTATAGACTTATCAGCCACTATTTCCTCTCAGAAAGGTAAATAGTGGTTTGTAAGTATGTGGACTAAAGTAGTATGTTGATGGCAACAATTACATGTATTGTATGTACTGTGCCTCAAGGAAACTTCTAAGCCTCTATTTGCAGAGCATAATGGAGTAAGTTAAAAAAAATAGAGAACAACTTAGAACTGGATTATTGAGTGAAATAAATAATGATGTGTAGTTAGGTGATTTGAAATGCACAAGTACAAAAATAGATACTTACTGATAAGCTTTTGCAGTCTCTGCATGCTGGTCTTTACTGTTGAGAGCTTCACTGAGAAGCTCTTGATTTTGGTTTATCAAAGTCTTCATCTGATACAGCAATTGGTTATTTTCTTCTTCCATCTTTTGATTCATTTGATCAATTGCCTGAACAAAAATAGTTTAAAAAATGTTAATATCTGGTTAGATTATCACTTAGCATTCAGAAAAGTCATAGCACACTACACAGTTCAAAGGTGTTTGAAAAAGAAAATTGTTCATGTTAAACATTGTTCTGCTATTTTCATAAACATTTGAAGTAACTATTCCACAGCTTTGTGTTCTTCAAAATGCTTATCATTCAGCAGTGGAATAGTGGTGGTGGTGGTGGTGGTTTATTTTTCTTTTAGATTTGATAGAAAGTAGCAGTGAGCAATGTTTAGCCAAGGTAATCTAATCCTTTTGATACCAAACCATCTAATATATATGATACAAATTTTCTGTTTTAGAGACTCTGAATTAAAATCTTCCATCATAACTTCATGTTGATCTATGTTTCAAACACTAACTAAATAATGGTAAATATATTTTACTAAATTCTTCATGATTTTCAAAATTAACTGAAACAAAGGCAGTTTATTTCAGTAGAAATATGGTAACAAAAGGGCAAAAGAACCACATCAATCCTCAAGTCAGAGATTTCAAGAAAAGAAAAAAAAAAGAAAAAAAGAAAAACATCCCATGGTGTACAAAATAAATACATTGGACCTTTTATTTTAATTCCAGCATTTGAGCCAATATGGAATGGAAAACTCAGTTGATAACCCAGTTTTTAGTGCTGGTATTCTAATAGAACAACTCAGCAGTTTCCGTCAAATTGGTTGTTAATAGGAAAGACATCCAGCTGTAAAAATTCTAGCCATAAATCATGATAAAGTACGTAGGATTGAGGAAAGAATACAGTCTTTAAGACAGACAATCCATGTTAGCATAAAAAAATAATGTACAAGGGAATACTGATAAGGAAACAATTTGACTTTTGTTGATTAAAACTAAGAATATTCAGGAAGATGACTTTTATAAACTTGCATTTCTTGTTGAAACAGTTGTTAGGGTATAAAATTTGCTTTCAAATATTGATGTAAAAAAAAAAAAATAAAGGTAGGAGAAAAAAAAGCTGCTTCAGACCCATATATTTTTTTTGCAATGAAATCACTTGAAATAGCTGGATCAACATTCTTTTATATACTGTGTATATTCTTTAGATATACTTTTCTTTTACATTTATATAATATGTATATATACTTTTATACATTTGTTTTCAATTCATCTATGTTGATATATATAATGACCATATAACAGTATAATGGTACTGCTATCAACTGTAGACTGCATAATGTTGGTTTATTCTTAACATAATTTACAGTTAGAATAGTTTTATATCTAATAGTTTAAAAGTGTAATAAATGGGAGTGATATTTTCCGATGGTACTGAGTAGATAAATTAGGAGTAGCAGGGGAAAGAGAAAGGCAAATAATTCAGTTCAAGGATGAATTCAGCTAAGCAGAGGAATGTAGTGGTGATGGCAGTGCTACTGCAAGGTTAGGAGATGTTGTAGCCCTCACAAAGTGCTTCAAACAGTTATGTCTGGAAGTGGTTAACCTATTGATCACAAGAATTATAGTTAGAAGAAAAGACAGCAAGTAATAGCATAGTTAATGGCCATGGAATTGAATTGATTATAAAGTTGCAAACTCGATTTGAAGAACAGGAAGGAAATTGGGAAAAGTTTATGCAAACTATAATATAAACTGCTTCAAATATGAAACAAATGTAGCTTTTACTTACTTCACAACGAGTGGCTAGTTTTGTCATCTCAAGATCGGTATTGCTGAGCTGCTCCCTGCTTTCTGCAGCATCTCCTTGAAGTTCAGTGTAACGGAGTTGCAAATCATTATATTCAGTTTTTATTCTCTTGTACTCCACTCCAAGATCTTGATGCTCCTTTTCCAAACGCTCATATGCTGTGTGCAAATTATCATATTTGTTCCTCATATGATTATAATCCATTTGCAGGTTACTCAGTGACTTGGACTCTACTTTCAACTGTTCCCTCTCTTTCTCAAGCATTTCTCGCAGCTTAGTGATATCATTCTTGCCTCGAAGTAAAATAGATAGTTGATCTTGTAGGTCTTTCATTTCACCACAACTTGACTTATGTGTGGTTTTCAGAGACCCATGCTCAGAAATAAGGGACTCATATTCAGTGGTAAGATCATCATGGAGCTTTTGCAAAGTTTCATGTGCAGAAACTAAAGAGTCATATTTGTTTTGTAGTTCTTCAATACGCTGCAAATTTCTCTCATTCTCTAGATCTGCATTGTTCAACTGAGATTGCAATGTGGAGTTCTGTGCTTGCAGTGATGTGCATTGTGTCTGTAAGGTTTTGTTCTCTACTTCAATCTTTGCATGCTGTGAATGGCTGGTGTTATTTTGTTCATGAAGTGTACTTAACTGATATTGAAGCTTGTGGTAATCATTATCCTTTTTAGCTATTTGTTGATCTATTATTTCTAGTTGGCGCTTAAGGTTTTTATTTTCAGCCAGCAATGTAGCATTCTGCAACAAAATAGTATGAGAAAGGTCTTTAAAAAAATGATATAATTTCATGGAAGATATCTTTTTCTTAATCAGTTAAGTTTGAACTGAATACAAAATTAAATGTTCATAGTGTTTTGGAGAGAATACTAATTTCAAGAATGCAGTAAAAGATTAAGAAACTTAAAGGTATTTAAGTTTACATTTTAAATTCACAAATATTTTATACAACAATGGTATAGAAACATGTTTACAAAGCAGATAGATACAATAGCATATTCTTTCACACAACTTCACTAACAATTATGAAGTAAAATTTATTAACACACTACACATATATGCATTTATGTATGCATATGTGTTGTGTTGTGTGTGTGTGTATTACTACTATATATATTTTAGAAGCCATAGCTTAGTGGTGCAACTATTGTACTTCATTTAATGGGATTGTGGGTTCAAATCCAGCTATATGCACTTTTCTCTATGAAAATAAGGAAGCATAAAAATAGTGGAATATTATTATCAATAGTTTCTGTGTGATTTCTGACCACAGTTACGATGGCTTACTTTTTAACAAAAATAAAAATAGTAGAAAACAACTCTCAGAAATACAGTACTATCTATGTGAACTTAAAGTATCAAAAACTTCACAAAAAATATAATTTCAAAAGAAGTTCTCTATTTTATGGTTCTCTATGAAATTCCAACTGCCTTATAGTTATCAAAAGGATCTTGGAAATTATTTTTGATCATATTTAAACATCTATATTAAATTGAAATAAAAAAAGTCTTTAGATGAAATTATTTTTACATGAAAGAAATGAAAAAGATATAGATTGTTATTTAAGTACTTACATCTCTTTCAACCTCAACCACTCTGTCTTTTATTTCCAAAATCTGTCTTGTAGGATTACTGATATTTACAACAGATGATGTGTTCCTTCAAAAATAAAACCATTCATTTTTTAAATACATATCTGGACATATATGCATGTATACATTCATATACTCACACATAGCACACACACACTCATTTATATACATATATTCGTATATGCAAATTATATTTGTGTATAATATGTGTGACTGTACATTCATGTGTATGTATCTTGAAAAGTTCCACCTAAATTTTATTGAAAATTTATTATTACTCTCAGTTTAACAGCTTAAAATCTCATGCGTGAAATATAGCTAACAACATAAATACACAAATTTTTATATAAAAGTATGAGAGAGAAAGGAAATTAAAGAGACAGTCTTAGGTTGATACAGATATATATATATATATATATATATATATATATATATATGCGAGTAAAAATAAATACAAAAAAGGTGGGTTTTTTTGTATGATTGTGTATAGAGGAATATATTATTTTGCTTAAAAGAGTTCCAACACTGTCTGTTTTTTATGTTTTATTTATATTCCTGCAGAACTAATGTGGGGTATAGAATATGGAATATACAATATATAATATGATATACAATATACAATATAAAATAAAATAAAATAAAATAAAATAAAAATGGATGGCACCATGAAAGAAAGTATTGAATGTAGATGAAATATTGAGTGTTCAATATAAAGGATCAAATATATAAATATATAAATATAAATATATATATATAAAGGCGACTCGAGTTTCAGGGCTATTTCCCTTCGTCATGGCCGGTATGACAGACTTTAACAGACTGTATATATATATATATATATATATATATATATATATATATACTGGTAACAAGAAGATAATACAAAGAAAAAATGTGTAAAATGATAATGCATGAAAGAAAGTCTATTAACAATATTTAGGGATGTACAGTGGAAAGAATTACATGTGGAAGATATATGTAACCAGTATATCTGTGTATATGTAAATATGCCAGTATGTAAATGTGTGTGTATGTGTTTGTGTATACATATGTATATGTATATACATGTGTAGACACACACATATATTGAAGAAGTACAGTGAGAGGAAGCAGATGCAGAAAAAATATATAACAAGTAGTACCCATCTTGGAACTCTTCTTCAAGTCGTTGTTTGAGTGATTCACAATCCCTCTTAACTGAGCGAAGTTCTTCTTGTAATTTCATGTTTCTGTTCTTGGACTCCTCTAGTCTAGATATACAAATGATTAAAAAAAAGTTATGAATAGTCAACTACTGATTGGTTCATAACCCAAGAAATAGAAATAAAAAATGTTCAAAAGAAAACAATAGTGTGAAGTTGGGCTGGTTTGACTAATGAAAATGGAAAGATAATCAACACAAGTCAGCAGCAAAACTGTAATTGATTTTAATTTAGAAAGCTGCAATACAAATGATAAATATAGAGTAGTGCATCAACAACTGACAGCAGGTGTGGTAGTGGTGGTTAATATGTCTATCTATGTGAAAAAAAAAGGTAAACAAACAATCTATTAGTATTGTGATGGTGACATAGTATATACTAGCTATATTGAGACAAGGGAATTGTAAATACTAGGTGACAACAAAAAGAAAAACATGTAATGATAATAATGAACAAAATATATGAATTTTTTTATTAAATAAAGAAGAAAATGGGGAAATGATGGGAAACTAGGGTGAAATAACAATGGCAATGAGGAAGCAATGTGAAGTGAATGTAGAATGAGCGGGTTAAGTTTTGGGAGGGAATGTTAGTCAATTAGTGTCTAATACATCCTGGAATCTTCATATAGGTGACACGCATTCTGTTTATATCTTGAATAAATGAAACTATTGACATGTCATTTTGACAATGGATATTTATTTTCCACGAAAACAAAATCACACACACACATTCAGGCCTACAAGGACATCCACACATGCATAAATTGCTTTCACTCACACACAAATGGATGCCAATAATGAAATGTACATGCATAAATTGTTTTCACTTACAAATGCACACAAAAGATTTTCCAGGGATAAGAAGAGACAGAGCAGAAACGTGATAAATGAATACAAAACAGTTTTTAATAATTTACATAAATAAATTAGAGCAAAGCTGTGTGTGGGGGTATCAAATGTTTAATGATAAAGCATAACTTCTAAAAAAACAAACAAACAAAAAGACAACACTACATTTGAATAATAATAGTTTAGTTTATAAAGTAAAGCAGATCTTCTGTGTGTGTGTGTGTGTGTGTGTGCATGCGTGCACATGCAAAAGTGTTTTATTGTTTGGGATACATTTGATATGTAATAAAACTTAGTACAACCAAACTCTAGACAGCAGAAGAATGAGGTGAGGAATTTTAACCTAATTAAATAAATTTGAGAACAGCTTGCGATGAAATATTTCAAACTAAAAATATTAAACTTGCAATTGATGTTAAGTTATAATATAAGATTGATATGAATCTTTTCTCATAGCTAAAAGCCAGAATTCAACTTTCAAAATATTTAAGCAGAATGTTAATAGCTTCACCAGCCTTGGCGGGGCTGCAAAGAGCATGGCCTTTCCCTCCAAATCTGGATAATTAAAAAATCCAGGAAACTAATAGTGGTCTGCATCAGCAAAATTTGTATTTATTGCTTAAGTTTAAAGTTAAAAAAAAACAAAAAACATTTGAGCTGCATTTTCTTTCTTGATGTGAAAGAAAAGAAGATATATATGTATATTTCTAATAGTTGTATTTAGTTGTATAAGGATATCACAATTTCTAGTAAAGTTTCTTGCTTTTCTTTTCCTTTTTCTAACACAGACTAAACTAATCAGCCTATTCATAGCAGTTGTAACACCAACAGCACACACTTGGAAGGTAACATTATGTATATAGGCATGTAAAACCAAAAATGGCAACTAAACTTATTGCAAAGATATTGATTAATATATGCCATACAGGGGTCGGGGGATAATGTCAAACATTTAAGGCTTAATGAGATACTTTAAAAATACCAAATTAAATTCATCTTCCTACCTGGTTAATGTTTAACTTTAATCTTTAAGGTTAAAGTGAGTTTAACTGTTACAGGATACAGTATATGCTTTTTCTTAAATTTGCAATTAGTATATCTTTTACTTGTTTCAGTCATTAGACTGTAGCCATGCTGGAGCTACACCATAATCGTTAAATTTCTCAAGGGATTTGATCCAGATCAGATATTTTTTAAGTTGTTGAAATAGAGCATATTGATACATTGTATATATAAATATATATATGTCTGTGTGTGTGTGAGCACATATATTATTATTAAGACTATCATAGTGTATAAGGAGCAAATATGTCAATTCAGAAATGTTTTAATGAGACCATGAAGTACACAACTATATCAGACATAATTTTTATAAAATTATATTTCATTTCTAGAAAAGATTAACAAAAAAATCTTACTTAAAATATCACTGAGTAAAATATTATTTGTCTTGTGCCTTACCTACTCTCCAATGAAAGAATCTTGTCCTCTTTTATTTCTGTATTTTTCTTTATAGCATCTTGCATCATATTTTCAAAGATCTGGAACCGACTGCAGTGAAATTTAAAAAAGAGAAAAAAGAATGAGTTTAATAAAATTAACTCAAATATAAATTTATTAAACAAATTAACTCAATCTTATTGATATTTGTTATGTTCCTGCATTCTTAAACCAATTCATTGATGACAGGATTTATAGCTAACATAATATGTATTAGTAACCAATTGCATAGTACTTAATTTAGATATGAACATGATTTATAATTAGAACTGTGATGAGTGGCTGTGTGGTAAGTAGCTTGTTTACCAACCACATGGTTCCGGGTTCATTCCCACTGCATGGCACCTTGGGCAAGTGTCTTCTACTATAGCCTTGGGCCGACCAAAGCCTTGTGAGTGGATTTGGTAGACAAAAACTGAAAGAAGCCCGTCGTATATATGTATATATATATATATATAATATGTATGTGTGTGCGTGTACATGTTTGTGTGTCTGTGTCCCCCCAACATCGCTTGACAACCGATGGTGGTGTGTTTAGGCCCCCGTAACTTAGCAGTTCGGCAAAAGAGGCCGATAGAATAAGTACTAGGCATCCAAAGAATAAGTCCTGGGGTCGATTTGCTTGACTAAAGGCGGTGCTCCAGCATGGCTGCAGTCAAATGACTGAAACAAGTAAAAGAGTAAAAAGAGTAAGAGTATACAGCAGTGAAGATGCGTGGCTTAATGGTTAGAGTATTCAGCTCATGATTGTAAGGTTGTGGGTTCAATTCTCGGCAACATGTTGTGTCCTTGGGCAAGACACTTTAGTTTCACATTGCTTCAATCCACTCAGCAGGCAATAATGAGTAGTACCTGTATTTCAAAGGGCCAGCCTTGTCACATTCTGTGTCATGCTGAATCTCCCAGAGAACTGCATTAAGGTACATGTGTCTGTGGAGTGCTCAGCCACTGGCACATTAATTTCATGAGCAGGCTGTTCTGTTGATTGGATCTTTTAGTTTTAGGGAAAGACCATGTTTTTTTTCAGGTACATTTAACATTTCCTCTACAAACTCCAAACAAGCCCTACTCCCTTCCTTTTTTTTCATACAAAAACTAATGCAAATTTTGAATGGGGTATAACTGTGAAAAGAGCTGAGAAAAATAGGTAATGCCCCCTAAAAAATGGGTGGGGGAGAAAAGTTGCCAACAAGTGGCTATATGAAATTTAACTCTATACTTTAAAGAATGTTTTCTACTATAGCCTCAGGCCGACTAAAGCTTCCTGAGTGAATTTCATAGACAGAAACTGAAAGAAGCCTGGGATATATATATATATATATATATTTATGTGTGTGTTTGTCCCTCCACCATCACCATTGCTTGACACCCAATGTTGGTGTGTTTGTGTCCCTGTAACTTAGCTGTTTGGCAGAAGAGACTGATTGAAAAAGCACCAGGCTTACAGGGAATAAGTCCAGGGGTTGATTTCTTAGACAAAAGGGCAGAGCTCCAGCATGGCCACAGTCAAATGACTGAAATGAGTAAAAGAATAAAAGAATACCAGAAGAATGTTCTGTACCACTAAACCAAGAAAGTTCTTTGAATATGTACAATGCATTTTAAGGCTAAATAGTAACTATGTTTACATTTGTGTAACTGAGATATTTTGGTTGGATTACATAGTTATCGGTTTTACACTTCTTTCTATATTCAAGTGTCACAATATAGAAACATTTCTCATAGCACAACACACAATTTACAGATGCTTACATTTTTTATATTTTCTGTGAAGTTTTCAAGGGTCCAGCAAGTTATTTATTATTATTATTATTATTATTATTAGAACTAGCAGAATCATTAGCATGCTTCGTAGTGTTTCTCCCGTCTTTATGTTCTGAGTTCAAATTCAGCTGAGGTTGATTTTACCTTTCATCCTTTCAGGGTCGATAAAATAAGTACCAGTTGAACACTGGGGCCAATGTAATAGACTACCCACTCTTCTCAAATTTCAGGCCTTGTGCCTCTAGTAGAAAGGATTATTATTATTAGGATGAAGAAATTGTTGTGAACAGCAGATGACTGGATAAAACTTTTATTCTATTTTTAAAAAAAAAACCAAATTGTGGACTGAATTTAAGATTCCACTAGGTTCAACTTCTGTTGATTTTTCTCAAAACGACATTATAAGCATCAGTAATATACTCTGTAGATGCCAACCGCCAAAAATTTAAGCCAAAATAATTTATCATGATAATATAGATTTTTAAATTTTAGATCTAAAGATTATCATTTCAAAACTGAAATTTTTATGTTCTGGTGACAACTGCTATCAGTGCTCTCTAGAATGAAAAGGACAATAACATTGTATTAAGTTATGAGGGATGTAATTAAGCTACTGGACTGGCAATGAGTGCAAGTGTGAGGCATTGAATTGCATCAACCAACAAGACACTTCTTACACTTTAGTCATCTTAGCAAAAAGCTTACACATCCACTTTACAGAGCAGTTAATATAAAATTGTGAAAAACTATGTAGTTCATGCCAGCATTAGGATGGAAATGAGCAGAAAATTATGATCATATGCTGGATAACAACAGTCATATTCCCACATTAAGATAAATAGTATTTTATAGCCAAGGATGTTTGATAGATGGTTCTAACATATCTTGGTATGCTAAATTTTCTTTAAAATACTATTTCAGGAAAGTCACTGCCAACTAAACAATATTGATTGGAAAAAGTATTCCTTTGTAAGGTTTACTATTATATCTTCATTTACCTTCATCTAGAATAGCATCTACATTGGCTAATTGATTAATATCTCATTCTGGAGATTCCTATTTCAGTCAGAAAAGTATAGAACCAACATTAACAAGACTGAAAGCATTGATATCACTCCTATCTGGTTTATACAGAGATTATATTTGGCATTTCTATTTAGTATCTTCCAGCAAGATCCTCTTATTTGGTGGCCATCATTTGTAATGCACCAGGTTAATAGGGGAAGGAAGTAGAGGAGGGGAAGAGGTGGCAACAGAGAAGTTAGCAAGAAATATTTTTTTATTTTGATGATCAGGGGAAGAATACCTTTCATCTGATTCATGATTCTTCATTAGCTCTTCTCTCTTGAGACCGATCTGTTCCAGTTCTTGACCAAGTTTCTCTCGTTCATTCAGAAGCTGTTGCATCTGAATCTTCTCATTTACCAAATCCTGAAAGGAAAGAAATGTCTGCTGAAAAATTTTGAATTTATTGAAAAAAGTGAAATGTACTTAGAAATAGTTTGAAATTTGAGGTACTGAATGCTTTTTTCTTTTACTTTCTTGCAAGAGAGAAAACAGAAGTTGTATGATGGTTTAAAAAAAATAGACAAAATATTATAATTAAAGTATACTGATCAAGATTTCATATAATTTCTTTGCTATGAGAAAAACGAATCATTAGAATTCAGTACATGCAAAATAATGGAAAAAAAAATTTCTTTTAATAATGAAAAAAATATCTGAATATTGAAGAATAAATAATTTAGCAGTTGATGTTTGTCAATTACTACTGCCTTCAACAATTGAAATTTTTAACATTAATCTGATCAAATCTTCCTATATGTTTATTCAATCAAAAACGTATGTTGTATGCATAATCTTTTCTCTTTGGTTAAAAAATAAACAATAAAAACAAAATACCATAAAGATAAGGGGTAAAATACTTGGAAAACCCTCCCCACCCAACAAATGTATTTCAAATCTGGCAATATTACAGATCATCGAATGATATAAATATGAAAAGAAAACCTTAAATAATTTGTCAGCAACCAAATGTAAATTTATAACCTGGTTTTGAATTACAGTGAGAACTATATGTTTTTGTTCTTTATCTTATAAAAGTCTTTCTGAAAAACTATATGAATATTTTCAAGTAAGATATCTCTAGAGTATTTCAAAAGTGACTTTGTAAGACTATGCCTTACTTGAAGATTTCTTACAAAATTGGCTTTGGAAACATTAAGGTTCAACAACTTCAATAACTAAGTTATAGCATTCAGATGCTGGTTTAGTGCTGGCTAGGGATCTTGTGTGTCTACTTATAGCTGAAAAATTGAGTATTCAGTAGACAGAAGAAACACTTCAAGAAAGAAAGGGTGTCATTAATCATATGTAGGGTAACCTTAGCTTTATCAAAATAACTGTGATAGACCATTAATTTAGCTGAAGTGTATGCATTTGAAGAAAGTTAAAAAAAAAGAGCCAGTCATCATATACAAATGACTATGGCTTCATAACAAGTACCATGCTTTTGCTAATTGTTTTAGGTGCCTATGTAGGTGTGAGCAAACATAAATACACTTTTGACTCTCCTATCCAGAATGTGACAATTGGAGCAGACAGAGATGCACCAGTTCTTGGCTGGTACCCATTATCAGATGAGTAAACTGGAGCAATATGAAATTAAGTGTTTTGCTCAAGGTCACAATGTACCACCCAGTCCAGGAAGTGAAACCTCTGACGTTATGATCTTGAGTTGAACATTCTAACCACTCTGCTATGTATCTTCCTTGAAGAGAGTAGCAGGTGGAGAAAAACAACAATAAACAGATCTTGATAATATGGTGGGGGGGGGGGGAAGCTGTACTACCACATTATTTTACCAGATACATTACAGAACAATGTTAATGTGACAGACAATATGCATGAGGAATGGCAGGGGCAGGTTAGAGATAAACAACTAACAGTAAAGAAAGGGATGAGATGTTGGAGCCAACTGGAATAAATACAGAAAGTGTGATGATGGTTGCTTCTCAGAGAGCTCTATGGAGGAAGAACCTGAGGATACTACTCACTAGAGCCCTCCCAGGAATAGTGGGTGGAGATGATGGATACTTTCTCTCCATTATATTTTAGAAGGCTCTTATACTTCAGAATATACTACTACTACTACTACTACTACTACTACTACTACTAATAATAATAATAATAATAATAATAATAATAATAATAATAACAATAATGGTCTTCAGATACTATCATATAGCAATAGGTTTTTGGTGAAATGACTTCTTTAAGTTGCAAAATCTTATAAGAGAGTAAATGTCCTAACTCTCCATTTCATCTCACCTATAAATAAATATTTCCTTAATGATATAAGTATTGAAGATAAATATGTGAGAAATAACTATATATAATTCTCATTACTGGCATTTACCTATTCAGTTTCCTACATATATTAGGAAAATGATATTGAATGCCTCATGTTAACAGCCACTGATATTGATGAAATGATTTCTTTTGAATAGGTACAAATATACTTTAAAATATTAGTGGATTATGCAGAAATTCATCATACCATTATCATATATAATCAACTGAAATGATCTCAATATACTTTATTGTAAGCAATAAAATCTGATTAAAAACTTAGATACAAAATTGGATTGTGTTACACTGCTCTGCTAATATTGATTTCTTATACATGTATTATCTTCATTATGTTAGGGAGTCAGTAGAAATAATAGGGATAATTCAATCCAACTTATTTTCTGCTTTACAAATACAGCTTTTGTTATAAACATCAAACTCCTAAGAAATAAATGAGCCAGCTTCTTTGTTGATACAATTGCATGTGCAAATTGTGTGTATTTGCAGTCATATCATGATGTAACTTGCATCAACAAACTGTACAGGAATGATAGACTACAATTATACAATTCAAGAAATTACTAATAGGAATTCTTGCATTTATCCAAGAAAATACATAACTACACCATAAAACTGAAAATGGAAACAAATGAGAAGAGTCTAAGATAGACTGCCAATATATTGAACATTAAACCAAACTCACTTATATCAGAATTATGAAGAAGAAATAGTGATGCCATATATTTATACATACATAACAATTTAACACAAACACAGTCTGCTACCCAAAGTCATGCCTAAAGTAAGTAATAATCAATATTCAGAAAACACTTGCACTAGCTCAAACATTGGCATATGATCAATACAAAAACAATGAAAAATGATAATTCTTTGAAACTGAGAAATTAAACCAGCTTGAGTTTCTCATTTGAATTCTTTATTTTTTTAAAAATGCATTAGATGAGATTTAGCTATAAGCATGCACATATATATATAGGATTTATTTCTGAAATTGTATAAATATAAGCATGAAAAGGTACACACACACATGATCCTCTGTCAGGTTCAGCAATGGCTGTTCAGTTGTTTGATTAACTGTATTACTGACTTGCTAGATTAATGTGCAAGTGGATGGCTATTTGATAAATTTAAAATTTGACACATATTCTGGTGCTTCATATAATATTTATGAAAATACTTTTAATATAATGAAATTGAAAAAATCTAAGCCTACAACTTTATGACAAAAAAAAAGAGAAAAAAGAAAAAATTACTATAGGCACAGGCATGGCTGTGTAGTAAAAGAAGTTTGCTTCCCAACCATATGATTCTGGTTCAGTCCTACAGTGTGGTACCATGGCCAAGTGTCTTCTACTATAATTTCATGTTGACCAAAACCTTGTGAGTGGATTTGGCAGACAGAAACTGAAAGAAGCCTATTATATATCTATCTCTCTATATGTGTGTGTCTTAGTGTCTATGTTTGTCTCCCACTAGCTAGTGTTGGTGAGTTTACATCCCTGTAATTTAGCAGTTCAGCTAAGGAAAACAATAGTCGTAACAAAAATAAAAAAGTACTGGGGTCAATTTGTTTGACTAAAAATTCCTCAAGGTAATGCTCCAGCATGGCTGCAGTTTAATGACTGAAACAAGTAAACATAGAGGATATAACTGTGGCTAGGCTGTATACCACCAATTTAATTATTAGGTTTTTTTTTTAATCACACCATAACATGATGTAAGTTTAGGAGAGAAGTGGGTTGAATCTTTATTACAAACTATAAAAACAGTTGGAATAGACAAATAATCAACATTGTTATTAGGCAGTTTAGAAACTTGCAAAACAAACAATGTGAATGCTACAGCTCTATACGAGTTCATAAAATAATTTTAAAAAAATGTTTTATCTTGAGAAGCTGAACATTTTCAACTAAAACTAGTCATCAATAAGAATGATATTCTACTGAGACAACCTTTAACCATCTAGCATTCAGATTACTCAGTTCAATGTATTATTTATTCACATTGTTTTGAATTAATCATACATTATCTTGTAGCTGCAGGATTTTGATAACACGATTGTTTTACAATGACATTATAGGGGAGGTGTGAGAGACCAGATCTGCTTGGGTTGAACATAAAAGAGGTAGAATATTTGGGCCTGATATGGCTTGTTTGAATGCTAAAGGGTTAAGGCAGATCCAATTCTAAAATTAAAATTCATGAATTTCCACTGTTAGTTGTGATTAAGAAGTAACTTGGATGTATCAAATAGATGCAACATAAAACAATTAGCACCTTCAGGTTTGTGTTGGAGGTAAGTTTAGGAGTCTCAGAATTCCAGCAAATAATATGCAGATCTTTTTAAAAAACCAAACTAACATAAGCAATGTTTCAAGAGGGTGTGATAGCAGACAAACCAGAAATACAAATTACTGAGAGAATGTCCATCAATTCTGAAGAAAAAAATCTCTCCATACTGAATTAGGAAAAATGTGTCTTTAAAGAAAAATAAATATTGAGTGGTTTGTATAAAAGAATATTTAATGAATGAATAGAATTAATTTGAACAAAATGTCTTTTACACATTTTAAAAACGGATTAGCAAATCCTTCCTTTCCTTTTTCTTTCCCCCTCCCTACGTTTAAAATATACTTCTCATCTAGCTTGTCTGTTGTAACTTCTATATGTATACACCAAGAGATGTTCATATGCGAGCATGGTTGTGTACATATATGTACATGTGTATATGTGTATTTGTGCGTATATTTTTATGTCTTACATATATATGCCTGTATATGTATGTGGTCTGTGTGCATGCATATGTGTATTTTGATGTATATATGTATATTATAGATGGTCTAGCATGCGTATATACTGTTGTAAGATATTTATGTAATGCAGCGTGAAAATTTTAATTTTAATGTATTAATTGAATTATATGTCGTATATAATTTTTTACAATATGTATTTTGAATTCACTCCTTGATTTAAGGTTCTCTTTGATTTTTATAATAGGATGAATTTATATTGAATTCATTTATTTTGTTTATTCTGTTCATTGCATGCCTAAGACCGTTAACTGAAAAGACCCCGTGTAATCAACCCCAGTACTTCTTTTTTTTAAGGTCTGGTACTTATTCTATCAGCCATTTATACTGAAGATATGCTAAGTTATGGTGGTATAAACAAACCAGCATTCATGTCAAGAGGCGGTGGGAGACAAGCCTCTTTCAGTTTCCGTTTACCAAATCTCTTTCTCAATCTACTCTCTCATCCTTTCTTCTAAGTTCTGGGTAGCTATGTAGCACCTCTACAACAAGGAACCAGTTCTGCTTTGCCTTCTTTTCTGCCCCTCATCTCCTGGCATAAAGCCACCTCTCTAGGAGTTTGTAGTCAGCTGGTGGCACAAAAAAAAAGCACCCAGTAAAAGCTGTAAAGTGACTGGCATTAAGAAGCCATGCCAGTCATAGAAACCATGCCAAAGTAGACAATAGTACACAACACAGTCATTGGGCTCATCAGAACCTGTCAAACTGTTTAGTCTATGCTAGTATGGAACATGGACACTAAATGATGAAATTGTATAAAAATCTGAAGACATTTTCAGTCAGATAGACTACATCTTTTTATAAAGAATTGGTTATCTTTTGAACAAGGAACCCATATTTTTTAAATAATTAAATCACTAGATAATTTTATGTTAAAAGCCAATTAATACAAAAATAAGCCATAAGTCATCTAGCAGATAACAATTATGTTTGCATGTGTGCTACATACATAGTATTTTAGTTTTCTTTCATAAAAGTACTTAATATATATTTATATATAGTGGAATTGTATCAAGTGCATATGTATTGGGGGGGGGGGGGTACAAAATCAAATCCTCACTTAGTTTCATAAACTTCCTTATTTCATCATGGCCACTGATTTTCAATGATCAAAACAAATGTCTGAATACACATGTGTGCACATGTACACACATACACAATGAAAAAAAAAGAGGTCAATATATAATTGAAAAAAAAAAAAACTAGAATTTTAAGTTGATAGCAACTTGTTGACATATGGTCACACCCTAAGTCATTCTTGAGTTATGAGTCAAACATTTCTTATTTGAACACATTACATTTGTGTAACATTGAGAGGAATGTAAAAGCTTTAAAACAGTTGTCACAAATGGATAACATTTTAATGAAGAGACTATACTTCGCCTACACAAAAAGGAAGTTGAAGAGGAATCCACAAATAATTTTATAGCTATATATCTATCTACAGAAGAATTTAAACTATCAAAATATAAAAAAATGGAATTTTATCACATATAGATTTTCATTGATTTAGTTACTAAAACATTCATATTTAGATGAGACTGTCAACACTTCACACTCACGTTTTCAAACTCTGTTGCTAAAAAAGGTAATCACTAGAAGATTTAACTGCAATAAAAAGGAGCCTAATAAAGGATCTCCATATGCTGATGCCTGCAATGTGGCACAGGTAAATCCAAAGACCAATATTTTGATGATCAACAGAATAAATAAATAGTAGTAGTAAAGTATTCTTAGTAATTTGTAACTGTCTTTTTTTTTGTTAGATATAAGGCAGTTAAAAAAAAAAAAACAAGGATAAATTTGATTGATTAGGTACAAAGATATTACTGTTACTTTATTGATATGAATTTAAAAGGATGTGGTGCCAGCCTATAGGCAGTAACACTTCAAGATCATTCATTTCTATGCTGACACAATGGTAGAGTATATTATCAAAATATGTAAGAAAGGATTTTCCTAATGAAAACAATTTTACATCGCATATTCAAATTGTTTGATAAAATCTTGAATATTTAAAACTATTTTAAAAAGAACTCTAGATGGTTTTGATATTGGTAAGAGGAGTTAAACATTTCAGACCTTTCTTTTGCAATTTAAATTCATTAATTGATCAACAGTTTTTAAGTGAGATTTATTAGTCAAAAATATTTTTTGTTTTCATACAAAAATTCCATTATTATATATAAAAAGAAACAACTACATCTGGAATGGCCTAACAAATAACAGAAAAATATGAGTTAATTAAAGTCTTTGAAAACTATACTTAATGTTCTTTTCCAAGTACAATTCTGAAACTACTGAAAACATTCAACTGAATATTTTGTAACATATAAGAAAATCAATCTTTTAAATTATAAATGTGGACATTCAGAATTCCTGTAGTCAGTATTTCTGAAGCTCACTGGGGAGACCTATGTTAAGCAATAAATTATGGAAAAGTAGATGTCTCTTTGTTTTGTTTCACTAAATAAGCAGGTGTAAGTATGCTAATACTATAAATGGGTATAATTTGTTGTAGTAGGCAGAATGGTGTTGTATAACTGATGGAGGTTTTGTTGGCTTGTAGAGCCTGTTCTACTAGACTTGCTCTTCTACATTATTCAGTAGCCATCTCTTAATCTTGAGAATGTCAATCAAAGCAGTGTTGTTGTTCTTGACATAAGGATCAACCTTCAGCTGAGTTTGCCAGAAGATACTCTCTACAGTACATCAATCACTCATCCCTTAGATCAGATGTTTTCTACCAGATGAGTCCATCTTATCTCAAACTCTCTATGTCTCACATTCCACCAACTCACATACATTGCAATCTATCACATTCTTTCTCTGTTGTATTAGTGACGTTCACTTTATAATTTCTAACTATAAATACAAATCTTGTAGATAACACCACACTCCTTAATTCTGGAATCTAGATAAAATTCACATGCAACCTAGATACTTTATGCTATACATAAACTGTTTTCATGAACAGGAACCCTGGAAATGTCCTCTAATGGGAATATAATAACTTAATCTAATGAAATTCATTGTGTATTCTCCTACGACTGTCAAATTCACCTAAACTAAGAAATTAGTCATTGACATACTATGCCTAATTCAATCAACTTCATTCTTCTATAAAAAAAAAAAAATTAGATATTATGAAACATTAATTGTAGGTCTCTGACATTTGCAGAATTTTAATTGCCCTCAATTATCATTTATATATATATTTTCAACTTTGACTTACATTAAATCTCTGCTCTTCATGAAGATATTCAAAGTCAAATGAACTCTAGTACTTGCCTTATAGTATTTAGTTACTCTCATTCTGTTGACTTAGGTCAACAAAATAAGAGATGTAATAAATAGAGTTGACTGCAGAAGTTTTATAACACAGTACAAAGCAAAATCCCAAAATATGTAATCCAACACAGTGTTATAATTGCTTCTATACTATGTTTCAGTTATTAAATTAACTGAACTGATGTATTTAAGTGAAAATATGTATACAATAAAAGATAATACTGAATAGCTGCTTTTTGATCATATTTCTAATAGCTCAGATTGAAACTATTCAAAATATCAGTTTAAACAGTTAAGAAAGCACAAGAAAGCATTTTCTAAATTACTCAAATTCCTAAAGCATTACAAAGAAGCAGAACTAACTTCAAACTATGAGAATTAGAAAATGCATTATTAAGAAACTTTGTTTTGAAAAGTAATATATAACATTTAGTGTACAACTCACCTCTCTCAAAGTAGCAAGGGTCTTCTTGTTTACAAGAAGTTGCTGCTGCAAATCTTTGTTTTCTTTTTCAAACTCCCGTATCCGCTCATTAGCATCTTTGTTTTTATCAAGGGTCTTTTTTAAAGCTTTATAGTCTTTCTCAAGAATATTATGCTTTGAGGTGATTTCATCTAAGTGAGCTCCAGTAGCTTCTAGAACATGTTTGAGCTTTTTATTTTCTTTCTCAAGGGCTGATTTGTCCTTGTTTAATTTAATTATCTCATTATCCAACTCTTTATTTTCTTCTTCTTTGTTTTCCAGTTTCTTACAGGAAAGTTTCAAACTCTCGATGGAAATTTGTAGCTTTTCATTTTCAACTTCCAAGTCATTGTTGTCCTTCTCCAACTGTTGCAAACGCCGGGTGGTCATCTCTAACGTTTTCTGAAGCTTCTGGTTCTCATTGTCCATATCTAATACATCCATTTCCATCTGTTCATATTTGACCCGTTCAATTCGCTGAGACTCAATGGTTTTCTTTAATTGCTGAATTTCCCGATTTAGTTCATCTTTCTCATTATCCAATTCTAGAACTTTGTCTGTTGCACCTTTTAATGACTCTAGAGTCTTTTGTAGTTTCTGGTTTTCTAAAGTTAACGAAATGTGTTCTTCAATAAGCATTTCTTGCTTAGATAAAGATAACTGAAGACTTTCAATGGTTTTGTTTAGTTTTTTGTTTTCTATTTCTAAGCGAGAGTTATCCTCTTCTGTAGTTTCATATTTATCACAGGCAAGCTTTAGAGTGCTGACTGCATTCTTCAAGTCAGAATTTATACGCTCTAAACTAGTGTTGGAATGTTCGAGCTCATTCAGTCTTTCACAGTTAGCTTTCATTTTGTCATTAGCCCTTTGAAGCTGTTGATATTCAAAGTCTAATTTTGAAATTCTGGCAGCAGTTTCTGAAACTTTGTCATGGAGATTTTTATTTTCTTTTTCAAGTTCCTTCACTCTGCTATCATTTGATTTTTCATTTCTCTCACGCAGTGAAGATATTGTTTCAGCTAAATGTTCTTTTTCTCTTTTAACCTCATTCAGCTGTCTTTCAGTATTTTCTTTGACAGTTTCAATCATAAGCAAAAGTTTCTCCTTCTCATCAGCAAATTCTTTTGTTTTCTGTTCTAACTCTATACACCTCTCTGATTGTGACTTCATCTCTCCCTGCAAAGATTCAACTTTTTTAGAAAGTCGCTTATTCTCTTTCTCTTGTTCCAAATTTAGAGCACTACTTTCTAATAAAGAATTTTCTCTCAGTTCTTCGATCTTTTGCTGAAGTAACTGATTTTCTAATTCTAGTCGAAGAACTTTGGCATTCGAAGTTTCATTCAGCTGGTCAGACAGACTGATGCCTAAAGAAAAGTAAAAGTTGGAAAACAATATATTAGATCAATAAGGTTTATAATTCTATTAAAGGATTTTGATAGAGACACATTTTCTAATTACTAAAAACATGTCATATTGAACTCAAGTTTTTATTACTTTCTATAATTAATAACATTAAAGTTTACTGTTGTATACTTATTTAGTCAGTGATACTCTACTGTACCTGAAGTAAATGACCAGTTTATTCAACATAGGTGTATAAAAAAGCAACAAAAACCTGATACTATCACAATCAAAGATAAGTAAAAGCAATAGTATGTGTAAGAGTTCTATAAATACTGAGAAATATTTTAAACTTTATATAATGAAAATATTTTCTTCCTCTGTGTAAGGTGAGGAAATAGAAAACTTACTTTATGGGGAGTGGAACAGAAAATTTCAATAATACACAATATGAAGACTGAAATGTATACAAATAAACTTGGAGAATTACAATTTATATATATATATATATATATATATATATATATATATATATATATATATATATACATACACACACCTATACACACTGAGTAGGATCTATAGTTATGTGAAAATAAAGAATGGAAGAAGAGAAATGAAATACTTAATACAAGTGATATTTGATTGTCAAGGTAAATTTAAAATAAAGAGGACATGAGAAAAATGTAATAAAAGAAAAGCTAGTAATAGCTAACAAAGGAAAACTACACAACCAGTTTTGGATATGAGGAAATGACAATAAATAGTTTGATTTATTCAACATATAAGCGTGACAAAACACAACCACCATAGTGACTTTTAGGTAAAATAATACTAGCGATCCCTCTAATCCAAAGTCATGTATTTTAGTCCACCACCTAGTACTATATTACTATAGACGAAGTATTTTGTTTGGACTTGATATACTCGAACAGAAAGATAGGTGTCACTTTCATGTCTCATAGTTGAATGATTAGGAATACCAAAAGCGCCCAAGTGTAAACAAAAACATTTCCTCTAATAATTCATACAAATATACACATATATTGCTTGTACACCACTCAGTCTATACTCACAGGGATAAATAAGAAATATAATAATTAGAGAAATGTAAATTATTTTATTCCCACCAGAAGTCCTCGTGTGTGCTTCTTCAAGTTCCTTCTCAAGAGTAGTGTTTTGTTGGAGTCGATTTTTTTTCTCAAATTCTAACAAGGCATTTTCTTCCGTTAATACCCGTACCTTCTCTTTTTCAGTATCAAGTTCCTGAAAATGTAAGGTTATAAAAATGTTGAATTATGAATTCTCTGAACACATTATTGTAAAAAAATTAGCAATTTAAATTACTAAAATAGTTAGAATTTTTATTATTAGTAAGATTTTCTATCACTTCAAAATAATATTTTAAAAATTACCTAGAGACTCTAAAGAATAGAAGTCACTTTATTTGAAACATCAAGATCTCTTCACTCTTCTGAACTGAAGTACATAAGATCTTGACAGAATGAATACAGGGGTACTTTTTCAAACTGAATTTAAAAGTTATATTAATACCTATGATGGCATTTTCATTTACAAGTAGGTATTAATATAACTTTTAAATTCAATTTGAATAATTACCTCTGTGTTCATTTTGTTAAGATAGACTTTTAGTTGATAAACATTTATTTGGTATAATACAGCAAGAAGACTGCTAGCAATTGTATACTATTTCATACTACTACATTGATATTATTACTATCGCATTGGTATTTTAATAATACCGAACAAATTATATTTTAGAAATGAAACTGAGCAGTAGTAATAGGTTTCTTATAAAAATTTTATTTGCAAAACAAGGTTGATAAAGTAGTGCAAAGAAAGCAATAAGAAAAGCAACATCTCACATGCAGTTTGAGCTGCTATTATAATTTAGTGAGATCCTCAAAAAGTGTCTTTATTTTAACAGGTAAAAAATGACAAATCTGCATACAGGGCCAACAATTTCAGGGAAGGGGATAAGTTGATTACATCAACTCCAGTGTTTAACTGGTACTCATTTAATCAATCCCAAAAGGATGAAAGGCAAAGTCAATCTCAGTAGCATTTGAATTCAGAACAAAGTCAGAAGAAAGGCCACTAAGCAGTTTTTCCAGCACAGTGATGATTCTGCCAGCTCGCCACCTTACATATAGTAAATATTAAACAGAATTGATTTAATTGCAGTTGAGGTGGGGGGTGGCGGGTTGGTTGTTATGTAGGTTGATCTACATAAATTAGCAGCCAAACCTATTTCAAGGAAAACTCTTTAATGAAACAATAATGCTCACAGGCTAGAATATTGTATAACTATTCTAAGAGAGTCAACACATGCCAACTAACAACTGTAACTGAAAAGTTGAGATCATTTTATAAAAAGGCAAAAAAGTTTAATAATTAACAGATGAGACAATTAGTGTAAGAATTTTAGTTGAAGATTTTATTGTGTTATGGAAAATACTGAAAAAGATTGTACAGAAGAAAAATTTTAATTGGTGTACATTGTAAGCTCTGATAATGAAATTCTAGATAAACATACTGTAATAAAACTGATATTCAATATAGGTAAGAAAGAAAACCACACTATAAATTTGTAAGTGAGTGACTTATAAACATAATTGTATAACTGGATTGATTTTTGAAGTTTTCAAAAAACTTATTCAGTAACAATAAATTCATATATACTGTAAGTCTAAGATGGTGGACCACTGACTATACAGTTAAGAATTCAATACCAAATACAGCTAGTGTCCCCAACCCTACTCAACACAATACTCAGCTTGCTGACTCTACAAAATCAAAAAAAAAAAATAGAAAGGTATAACATTTCACAGTAATGTATTTAGCACTAAGAGGAGTATCTAGTGAAAAAATTCAAAACCATACCACAATACAAGGGGAAAATAAATGAAAAATTAAGAAAAAAAATTTTTTTCCTGGTTATATGCTACACATGTATATAGCAGGGCGAGTTGAAAAGTTTATAGGCTGACTATAAAGAAGTGATGCTAGAGCTCTGAAATCTTGCATGCATTTATTCAGCTCTTCTTATTAATAACTACATCATTTCTTTTGGGGTAAACTGATATCTGACTGTTCAAAGAAGACTTAAAAAATAACTAGTAGTAACTTCTCTTAAAAATTGACTAAATTTGGCATCATAGTGTTATCAAGTAGTTGGAGAAAAAAGGTTTATCCCCCAAGGACATTCATACTGACATAGTTGCAAAATTAAGGGATGACACTTCAGTTTTATCAACAGTAGAAAAGTGGGTAGCCGAATTTAGGTGGGGAAGAAAGAGTCTGAATATGACCTAAGGTTGGGGCATCCTGAAACTGCTACCACTGAGGAAAATGTTGATTGTGTTTATCATATAGTGATGGATGACAAGCAACTTACTATAAATCAAATAGCCAATGCTATTAGTATATCTTGTGAGAAAGTTGAGAATATTCTGCACAATGAACATGGCATGAAGGTTTCTGCTAAGTAGGTGCCATGTCTTCTGATACCTGATCAAATGCACGTTAGGCTGATCACATCATGGGAAAATCTGACAATGTTTGAGGCAGATCCAGCTGGTTTCCTAGAACATTTTCTAACCGAGGATGAATGCTGGCTTCATCACTTTGAGCCAAAGACAAAGAGACAATCCATGCAGTAGAAACACCCCTCCTCACCTGCTCCAAAAAAGACCAAGGTCATTTTATCTGCAAGGTAGGTGACAGCCTCAGGTTTTTGGGATGCAAAAGGCACTGTGTTTATTGATTATGTTCAAAATGGCCACACTGTCAATGGAGGGTACTACGCCAACTTGCTGAAGCAGTTATGAAAGGTTATCAAGACCAAAAGCCCAGGAAAACTGACAAAAGGGATTTTGTTTCAACAAGACAATGCTCCAGCACACATGTCTTTGCTTTCAATGGCTGTTATCTGTGGCTGTGAACTAGTTGATCACCATCCTTATTCTCCTGATTTGGCCCCTTCTGACTATAACCTGTTCCCCAACATGAAAAAACACTTGGCTGGAAACTAGTATTGCAGTGATGATAATGATATATCTGCTGTAGTTGACTTTTTTGACCAACAGGATGAAAATTTCTTCACCAATGGAAGCCAAGCATTGCAAAAGTGATTAAGAAGAAAATTAGCTTAAATAAAATACAGTTAGAGTTTGTGTTAGGACAAGGAAAAATGAATGCACTCTTTTTCATGAGACAACTACAAAAGAAGGCCTTTGACAAGGTCCTATGCTCTATAGCTTGGTGATCACTAAGAAAACTAAGTATTGGTGAATGGCTTGTAAGAGCCATATACATTGATAATAAAGTCAAAGCCAGAAACAAGTTCAGTAAGAAATTTAGCATACAGGTAGGTGTTCCTCAGGACATGATTATCAGCCACTTACTGTTTATTAAAGTCCTCTTAATTATTATAGAATATTTCAAGACTGGCTGTCCATGGGTATGCCTATAAGCTGATAACCTGGTTCACATAGCTGAATCAGTCAAAGAATTGAAGGGAAAGTTCCAGACATGGCAGCAGAGCCTACAACCAGATAGCAAAAATAAAAGACTGACCAAGAGAGTATCTAACATTGCCATCTGGAAAATGGTGTTGCTTGATATACAGAAAAGAATATGAAGGAATTGGATATTATAAATCCAGTATAAATCATGGGTGCACAAAAGATATAATAGGATCATAGACAGTGTGACAGGAAAGAGAGAGACTTCATATCTAGCAGATGTACCAGAGTAAATTAGTAGTATGAACAACTGTGAAACAAATTATGTAAAATGCCTTAAAGCTTCTTAGAAGTAGTTCATAGCTTCTTTACCTTGGTGATCTAATTAGTAGTGCCAGTGGATGCTCTGAAAGCAGAGTAAGCAGGGTAAAAACAGGATTAAAATAATTTAGGGGGCTATCATATGTTTGCAATAAAGGAATTTCTTCAAGTGAAGGACAGATTCTATGACACTTGAGTTTGAAGTACAATATTAATTGTAGCAAAACATGGGCTCTGAATGCAGAGGATGTGCAAAGGCTAGAAAGAAATGAGTGTGCTTGGCTGGATATGCAACAATAATGGGCACGAACAATGAAGCAGAAATGAGCTGAGAGAAAAATTGGATATAAGAGGAATCAGCTGTTGCATGCAAGAGAGGAGACTGTCGAACAGTACTGGCATGGCCATGCGATACATAAGCAATATGGCAGTTGAGTAAAGATGTATCAAACAAACAATGTGAGAGGAACTTGTGAAGAACAAAGGCTGGAGAATAAGTGGTAATGGCTGATCTCAGACAGTTAAATCCCACAACAGACTGCAATAAGTGGCAATACTTTGTGCTGGAGAAGCTTCATTCAATGTATGTAAACATGAAAAAGAATCCCCTTTTCTTAAGTACAACAGAATTATGTCAGAGTATACTTTAATTTTGGAAAAAACAATAAACTACAATTAAAATGCCAACATTTTTTTTCCTGGTTACAGATTTAATTATAGCAGCAATCAGATTGTAATAAGCTTGTTTGCAAGATAAAAGACTGGCAAGGTTTGAATATGCTTTTCTACTTTTTTGATGAAAGTCAACTGGCTTCAACTAAAAAAGAGATTAATAACGATTTCAAAATGAAGGCACTGGAGCTAGTAAAACTGGTGGTTTTACTGCATTTAACTTGACATTTGCCACTCTGATTTAAAATGCTATAAGGGTCAATATCAGATTCAAAACACTCCTGAAGTGACAACAAATTTTATTATCATACTGACCAGAGTCAGCTCTTGCATTTGATTTTTACACTTCATCAAGTCCCTTTCTAATTCCTTCACAGCATCCATACGTTTGTATGTGTTGCTTATTTGTTCCTCAAGCATAGAACGAGTTTCCACCAAAATTCTGTTATCTTCCTTAAGTTCCTAAAAGTAAAATAAAATAGAATCATTAAAACAGATAAAAGAAATAATTTAACTTGAAGTCTGAATGGTTACTAAAATATTTGAGGAATGTGGACAAAAATTTCAAAAAAAAAAAAATCATAAAGAGGAATTGTTTTCATTAATGTGTTTGAGGAAGAGATGCATAGCACAGAACCTGTTTGTGGTCAATGGAAACATAGAATAGATGGTTAAATTAGTTTCATTAACATAGAGTTGTAAAAATTGGAGGGTCATGCTGAAACATTCTAATAAGAGCATAATCAAGTGAAAGGCTCTCACAATGAAGAAACACATTTAAAGTTTAGTAGGGAGAGGGGTATCTTTTGTGGATAAGATGGAGAGGTCATAAAAAGAAGAGTAGTGGTTGGAACAGATTATTTTCAAAAGTGGTGTAGTACAGCCTAAATGTGTGCATGGGTGTATATATATATATATATATATATATATATATATATATATATATATATATATGTATGTGTTCATATCATTTTAAAAAGATGTGATCCTTTCTGATGAAATCACCCAGAAAAAGAGTTTGTAAGAAAAAGTTTTTAACAAAAAAAAAAAAAAAATTAAACTTCAATTAGGATTGTAGTTATTGAATTTATTAATAGATAAATGTTGCCATGTGGCCTAACATACTTCTTGCAGTGAATTTAAAGGAGTTTTAATCAACTGAAATGAAATCCATAAGAAAAGTCAATTTTCTACAAGAAAGGCAAAGGAGAGGAGGACTCCAAATTTGAAAGAGGTTGGAAATTAAATGAAGACATGCAGTAGGTATGTAAATCTGATACTTGGTGAATATGGTGACAATTTTGGGCATATTTCAGTCTCCTCCTTAGCAAAGTATAACCAGAAGAATCAATTACCAGATCACAGAACAACTGAGAAGTTATAGTTTTTACATGAAGAGTTTTCACTCATTGGGCAATACTGGAAAATGTCTTAAGAATGCCTGCAGCAAGAAGCTCATATAGTTAAGTCATTTCAGCTGTAATTATCCCATCTCCTTGTTTCTTTTTATACATCTTTATCCAATGTGTTTATTTTTCAAAGACAACCATGTGATTGTAGGGTAATTTGGTTGCTATTTCTAGTGGGTTGAGCGATCATGCAGATGCACCTTCATTAGCTCATGGTATGCTTTCTTTATATCACAGTTGGAAACTATTCCTGCTTCATTATTTACAGTTTTGTAGAAGTGTTTCATATATACTGCATTGGGATTTTTAATGTATCTGGATTTTAATGCAGAAGAGTGATTTTTATTTGTCATCTCTTTAGAACTAAGTAAAAACTTGTACAAGTAACATACTAAAGTTCAGCCAATCATCTATATGCTCCTCTTTTGCAAAGAAAACAACAAAGAACATTTTGCTAACTATTAATAAGGCAATATTAATGAAAAATTAAAATTAACAAGGCAAGGACTTTTAAAAAAAATGTTCAGTCTGCCTGTGAAGTTTAGATTCCATGACTTGATGTGGGTTACATTTTGGAGTGGAGATAAGGTTAATTTGCAAAGTCTGCTTTATGATATTGTGGCAGCAAACCTACATGGGATTTTATACCATAGATAAAATCACTTAGTGCAGAGGAGGGACCCTTTGATTCCAAGCAGTAGTTGGCAGTAGTACTTACAATGTTAACTTTAAACTCCAAGTCTAATATTAACCTTGACTCACTGCTTGCTACAAGATACTGAAAACTTAGTTACAGATAAGAAAACAATCTTGAAATTATGCTAAGTTATATTTTTATAACAATATTCTTTTTCTCCAAGTAAAAAGATATTTTACTTACAGTTTTTAGAACAATAGATATAATTATACTCACATCGATTCTAGATCTACAGAACTCCAACTCGTTGAGCTTTTCCTTGTATTTTAAGATTTCATTTTCATAGCTTTCCACCTTGACAGCCTGTAACAAAATTAGAATGAGTTAATTAAAATACTATGTAATTTGAGATTTATTACTAATTGTCTATATTCCACATCTAGAATTAGCCCAAATTCCATAAAGAAATATATTCGATGCTTTATGCTGTCTAGTTTAGAAATTCAATTTCTGAGTTAAATTATTTTCAGCTTGATTTTATACCTATGGATTGATAAATGTTAGTATGAGTAACATGTGTTCAAATCAATAATGATTTCTATTGAAAAAGAGAAATCATACAATATTTAGAAAGAACATACAAAAATTGATGCAAATGTCCAAATATACAGTACCATTAAAGTTATTGCAATACATATGTATGCTCACAGTACAGATGTACTTGTGCTCATTCTCTTACACACAGTTCTTACAAATAAGAATTTTCAAAGTGAAAATTCTACACATGGTCTAAATGGGTATTAAGACGGTAAAAATAATCAAGGGAGAAACTTGCTGCATTGGATGGCAAGCTTCCCCTACCTGAGTTAGTTAATTGCTACACTTGCCCATCCATTTCAGGTAATGCTGACTGTCTGTAGGTCATCTTGAAAAGTAATATTTGGCTGACCTATTTTATGCTCGTGTTCAGGTGGTACCCAAGTATTGATTGTTTTTGAGTGCTGTTGATCAGTTAGACAGAGAATGTGGTCAATCAGACAGAATTAGCGCTCTGCTACAATCTCTTGTAGTGGTTGTGAACTCACTCTTCTCAGATCTCATGTATGACATGTTCCTAGCAGTTGACTCTCAGGATCATTTTGAGACACCTTTGATGGAATCCATTTAGTTTTTAATCCAATTTTACTGTGCTCCTCCAAGTCTCATTGGGATTATTCCTAGGGAATTATTACCTTATTGAAAACAGGTGAGGGTTGGTGACAGAGAGAGCATCTGGTCATAGAAAGTGTGCCTCAATGAATACTGTCTGACCTATACAAACATGGGGAGGCAGACATTAAAATAACAATGATGAAGACATCACCATCATCATTTGATTATTTAAGCTATATCATTATCTTAAAAGACATAAAATTTTAAATTTTCTCTGTTAAATGTTTGTTGATATGTTTTCTAATAATCCAATTATTCAAAAACCCAGGCAACAGTTTTTATTCAAAATACTTCAAAAACATGATAAATGTGCCCTCCATACTTTTTTCTTTTTTTTTTTGTACTTATTTGTATTACTACCTCACCGACGTCATGCCAAAATCCCTCACTCCTACTCAAATATGTAAAATGGCTCTAAATTAGTTTTCACAATGAGTATTCATTTGTTTGATTATCTGAACTTTCTGCTGATTGATTGTTAAGTGACCGAGCATAATTCTTAGATGGATTCAGTATGATACAGTGTGATAAGACTCAACTTTTAAAACATTAATACAATCCATTTGATAGATTTCTATGCAATTTCTGTCTTCCCAATTTCATTCATAAAGCTATGTTATCTTATACAATATACCATATAATGAGATTGAACCTGAGATCACAGGATTGTGAAATGAACTTCATAACCAGTCGACCATACTGCATCCGTACACACATACACAATGACTATTGATTCATTTCTTTTATCACTGCAATCAGTCACAAGAAACTTAAGTCAGTATTTAACATATTTCAGTTGTATAAATATCTTATACTCAATGTCCTAACTTGGTATTTAGTTCTTAATTTACATTGGCTGTTCCAACAAACATACTATCATACACACAAACACACTCAAGGAATCACTGCTGGTCAAGTCAGTTGGATACCAGCCCATTGCCTCACTGGCCTCATGATCAAAACAATCTTCAGTTTCTGCACGCACGCATGCACACACACACACTTAGAGAAATAAGGAGAGAGGAGAGAGAGAGAGAGAGAGAGAGAGAGAGAGAGAGAGAGAGAGAGAGAGAGAGAGAGAGAGAGAGAGTAAAGAATATAAATCTATAAATACATCAGACATGACAATTTATGCAAATGTTAGATTCTAATTCACCTAGCTGCTTCTTTAACACTTATTGATTCTATAAGGTCCCTGCTTGACTTGTTAAGCACACTAACAATTATACAAAGACCATTTTTATAAAAGAATCCCCATACACATAATAAAATAGATCAATAGCTAAAATTTGGGACTTAGAAATTTAGTATTCAACACATATATTCAGTTATTGAATAATGTTATGAAAAGCTGTAAGACATAGAGAGGCATTTTTAAAAAATTAATTTCACAGTCAAGTTGTTACAGAAAAGGTACATTACTTTATACAATGGGATGTAGCAATGCAGCCACATAAAATGCCTTCAGGAAAAATTTGTTCTATATTATTAATTCCTTTATTTAAATCCATTTACATCTGTTCTCCTCTAAAATATGGTAATTTGAACACTGCAGCACAATATTCTTGTTTCAAGCATTAGTACATGATTATTTTGAATCTAGTTTTCATCAAAGTAAACAACTGAAGGTAACATCTAGTCCAGAACACAATGTTAGGTCAGGCATTGGGTTTAAACTCAACATCTTAGCATTCTTCAAACATGTCAAAGACAAATGATATATTTTATTTTCTTTTACTGTTTTATAACCATATTTTCCTGCAAAGTTAAGTTACGAATTTTTCAAATTTGTGGACCTTTGCTTATTGTCAGCTCTCCTTTCTATTGCTAACAATACAATTTTAAACTACAAGTTGTACCTGTTATCATTTAGACTTTAGTTGGTTTATGTGCTTTGTTTAAGGTATGTTTGCAGGTAAAAGTAAACTCATGATGAAAGAGGTTAAACAGATGAACACGTACAGTTATTATGTTAAACTCAGTTATAGTATTTGATATTCATTTTTAAAGAATTCTAGTTGAAACAGTAGAAACAATGTGTTTCTTCCATGAACATGGTGTCCATGATTTGATGAAACATCAGTTTTTTAATCAGGAGTCCAAGTCTCTCAGATTACTGATTCAGTAAACTGTCATAGTATTCTTACAGTAGAAGTTCTAACTACTAACCGTTTAACTGTTAAACAGTGGAAACTGTCAGCCAGGTAGACTAAGGCTTTAGAAAACATTTCAATATCTATAGTAAATATTAAACTCATGTTCAGTAAAATATAAAACTGAAAGTTGCTAGTTCAAGCTTAGTTCAACTTTATCGTTTGTAAAAATGCATATTTTTAGCTATCTCATGCATAGTGTATTCAAAGCAGTGAGTGTTCAGCAATATTACAAAGTTTTCAGCAACTAGGAGTTGTAATCTAGTCCCAATTTCTTATTTTATCATTTACATAAGTAATGTCTTTATAAATACTTGAAAACTCCAGCTTGCTTGTTATTTTTCTCTTAGTAAAAGAAAAGAAAAAAACTAGTAATTACCAGTAATATTAACTTATAACTAGCCTATGCCAGCATGAAAGGATGTTAAATGATGATGATAATAAATCTAAACAGTATAGCTATAAAAAAAGGATAACATTCTGTATTAGATTTTTTTTTTAAAGTAGTAATTTATTATTCAGAACTGAATCATTTTCATTCACTTACTTTTTCCCTGAGCATATCAATCTCATCTCTGTAAGCTCTGGCTGTTTTAGCTTCTTGATAAATTTCATTATACTGAAAAGAAAGCAGTTAAAATAAATTTAATATTACAAATTAGAGGTATATATATATATATATATGTATATATGTGTGCGTGTGCGTGTGCGTGTGTGTGTGTGAGAGTAGGTATATATATGGGAGAATATACAAATAATAACAACAGACGAGGACAGGTGGTGTAAATAACAAAAGTATATATTAGTATATAGGTATATATATATACACATGTATATATGTAGATGTGTATATATATATATATATATATATATATATATATATATATATATATATGTAGATGTGTATATATATATATATATATACACATGTATATATGTAGATGTGTATATATATATATATATATATATATATATATATATATATATATATTTATATATAAAAATAGATGTTTGTATTTTTCCCTTGTTTACAATTAACACAGAAAAAATAAATAAACTGTTACTAGGGTAGCAAAAAATCACATAAGTAAAAAGGGTGTAACACCTTGTTTTTTACGGTAGAAACTCTGGGTTTATGTGAAATATTTTGTATAATATATATAGATAAATAAATGGAGTTAAACGCAGGTGTTATTCAAATTCTTTTACTTTTGAATAACACCTGCGTTTAACTCCATTTATTTATATATATATGTGTGTGTGTGTGTGTGTGTGTGTGTAAATATATATTCAACTCAAATGAAAGTTAAATTTTTAAATTGTTACTGTATCCACCTCTGGATATCATTGATATTTTTTTTTATTGACCTTGAGAGAAGCAATTGACAGAGTCAGTTGTTGAAATGTGAAACACTCAACCAGACACAATATACATAAAATTTTGTAATTTTGCTTCTTGCTATCTTTTAAATAATTTATCAGTGATAGCCAATAAAATGAATTTTAAATTGAAATATTTTAATAAAAAGGATATGAGTGTTTGCGTGAGAAGTTTGCTTCCCAGCTGCAGAGTTTCATGGTCAGTCCTATTGTGTACATTGGACAAGTGTCTCATTATAACCCTGGAGCAACCAAAGTCTTGTGGAAGGATTTGGTACACAGACAAATTCAAGGAAACCTGTTGTGTGCATTTATGTGTATACATATATGACTGACAGACAGACAAGAAAAACAGTGGATATCAGAAAGAGTATACATTTTGGAGGCATACACATTTGAGCTAATGAGACTGTCATTATGATATAAGTAACTATCATTTGGTTGCATTTTTCAATCTAAAAGCATGATGATGTTCAAATAACATTAATGACTACATATGTTGCAAGGGAAGAGGAGATGGAGAAACAGGGTAACAAAATATGAATAGTTATCCTAAGGTAGTTTCTGGGTAACAAGTAGCTATTTTAGCTCCATTTTATGTATTCATGTGTATGTATGTATATGCATGTGATAGTGTGTGTGTATGTGTAAGAGAGAGAAAAGCAAAAGTGAGCTGAAGGGAGGAGAGATTTCTTAAATAAATTAAAGTCTCAAATTCTCCATCTTTTGTCAGGTTTAGATATCTTTGATATCAACATGAAAATAGATTCCCTATAGTCTGAAATACAGATATAAGTTATCCAGTTGAAAAATGAAGAAAAACTCAAGAAGTTATCCAGTATAAACTCAAGATACCTACTAAGCTTCAATAAATCAATAAATACAAGCAACACTTATTGTCAGTAGACTAATTCTTGAATGTTCTATTTTGTTAGCAGGAAAAAGAATACAGCTGACTGAGTAAAGCAGTAATTGTTGTTTAGAAGACTCAGGATATTTAGCTCTCATTATTGATTTTTCTGTCACTGTTAGTCTTTGGACCAAATGTGAATTGTGAAAATAGTAATTATATTGGTTGAACTAGATGGTTATCTGCTTGTTTTCAAATAGGGAATTTCATGAAAGATTTTAAATAATCATATAATTTTAGCAAATAATCATTTAAATAGATAGAAACAGTTGTTTACATTGCATGTCTAAACTCATCAGTTACTCTTATTTTACGTTGCAATTCTGTTTATCTATGATAGCTATTTATAACTTCATCATAGAAATAGATGTTCTTTCTAGATTTACCAGTCTCTTTGTGATTTAAAAATGGCTGTTATTATGTCAACTATTTTGGGATACCCAGAAAACATATTTATGCACAGATTGCTTAATAAAATATTTGACTCAAGAATTGATATTTGAGACAATAAAAAGTTTCAGATCTCCAGGGAATATCAAATTTGAGTAGCACACAATCTGTATAGTATTTGTATGTTTACTTCCAAGTTTTGGTATCATAAATAGCAAAGGAAGACTATAACCACATATTGATCCTTTCATTTTTCTAACCTATCAACATTTTGAGAAAACTATCTGGAGCACTATCAATTCTGTCTTCCACATTTAACTTGGCATTTCTTTCTATCATAGCTGAAATGCCAAGAAACATGATATTGGTAAAATATCTATCTTCTGATCTCTGATCATGGTTGGAGCTGCTTACACTGAGAAAATAGACAAAGCTGTATGAGGCCAGTGAAATTGATGTTCACTTTAAACTGTGGCACTTAAGTGGTTGGAAGTAGTTTAGACAAAAAGAGATCATCAGAAGGTAAATTTATAGGAAAGAACGACTTAGTAAAGGCTTTAATATAGAATTTGGAATGAAAGAGGAATCTGAAACAAAGGAATTAAAAATTTAAGTACATTCACATCTATGGAAGAAACAGTTTGGAAACTGAGGAGTGAAACCCACTGTAGTATCAATAGTAGAGACTGAGAAGGAGTACATATTGATAATGAGTCAGTAGTTGTAAACTGCTGATGAGTAATAATTTGCTTATCAGGCAGTTAATTTTTTCTTGGATGTAGTCTACAATGTATGCATTTGTAGATCCCAAAAGCATGAATAATATTCCAGTTTAAGTTCTGCAGAATGTTAGATGCTGATGGTTAATATCACTCTTACTTGTACAAACACAATTTTTATAATATACTAAGTGAAAATATTAGAAAATACTAGAAAGACAAACTTGATACTTTGTTACTTTGTAATGCAGTCTGCATGTAGATTGATTACCTGCTGAGACCCCCTTCGGTCATTGACTGACCATGGGATTGCACCTAGAAAGTTACCCTTGCAGGCACAAGTCCGGGCAAGGTTGTTTATGGAAGAGCAGCAGTCACCCATGCATACTGGCCTCCCCTCTCCATGCCACCAATGTTATCCAAGGGAAAGGCAAAGACAGATACAGCTTGGCACCAGTGATGTCGCAACTCATTTCTACAGATGAGTGAACTGGAGCAACATGAAATAAAGTGTCTTGCTCAAGAACACAACATGCAGCCCGGTCTGGGATTCGAACTCACCTCACGATTATAAGCTTGACGTTCTAACCACTGAGCCATGCACCTTCACATTGATTACCTAGGTACCCCAAAATACTTAGCATACTAACAGCTGTCTTAAACTTACAAAGAGATTCACTATAATTGATGACATTAAAGAGATAAACTTATTACTTCACAGTACTTATATTATCTATAGTTTACACAAAATCAGTTCCTCTGACTAACAAAATTTGTTAATATCCTGGCCATACAATAATAAAAATTTTAGCAAATGAATTTGGACAGCAACTGATTTATATTGAAGAAAATATGATGAACATTAATAACTAGAAAAACAAAAACAGTAAAAACATATTTCAGTTTTTAGAAAAATAAATAAAATGGACATATAATTTCCAAAAGTTTTAAGCTCATGAAATGTAAATTGATTGTGTTTCCATAATAGTTATATCAAGCCAAGTTTAGTCAGCTTCTTATGATGCCCATTACTATGAGAATATTTTAAAGGAATTGTACATAAATTAAGTTGCAAGTTTCAGACTAATTAGAACATTTGATCCTTTGCTCAAGCACTAATAAAAAAAAAAAAAAGGTCGTATTTTTTCAGAGTATACACTTTTTGACCCAGATACCTACTTTTCCCTGCTGCGACTTATTTTCAATTCTCTTTCTTTTACTATTTTTATCTGCCTTTAAACTTTAATGCAAAATAAACATATATTTGTTTTATTTAATCCTGAGTGACATGTCATATTTCTCTATTCTAGATTAGATTTCACTTTAGCTGTCACCAAGCTTAAAGATTTTAAAGAATATTGAGAACTTAAGAAATATCCTCACATAAAAAAAAAAAAAAAAAAAAAAATGTACAGATGAAATACAACAGCCTTTTAATCTCTCTAGAGAATTTTACATGCTAAATTATTCTGAAACAGATTTTTTATAATATTCAGTCAAGCTAATTTTCATCTGAAAATATATGAGTGTTGTATGAAATTCTTACATGAAAGTTAAAATTTTTCCCATAGTTTTGCACTGTTGCCTTTTATTTTCTGAAATTTATCATCTCATTGAAGCTTCAGTGTATCAAATCTAATCAATGTTTAATCTCACTTGGCTAATAATTATTATGTAACAACAAAATAATCAAAGCTTCTTTCATTCTTTATGAAGAAATAAGAATAATTTCATTGCACTGGACAAATAATGTTGTACAGTTACTCTTTTACTTGTTTCAGTCATTTGACTGTGGCCATGCTGGAGCACTGCCTTTAGTCGAGAAAATCGACCCCAGGGCTTATTCTTTGTAAGCCTAGTACTTATTCTATCGGTCTCTTTTTGCCGAACCGCTAACTTACGGGGACGTAAACACACCAGCATCGGTTGTCAAGTGATAGTGGGGCAAGCGATGGTGGAGGGGGACAAACAAAGACACACAAACACACACACACACACACATATATATATATATATATATATATATATATATATATATATATATATATACACACATACATATATACGACGGGCTTCTTTCAGTTTCCGTCTACCAAATCCACTCACAAGGCTTTGGTCGGACCAAGTCTATAGTAGAAGACACTTGCCCAAGGTGCCACGCACTAGGACTGAACCCGGAACCATGTGGTTGGTAAGCAAGCTACTTACCACACAGCCTATTAAGAAGGTATTAAAAAATATTTTTTGATTGTCATTGTTGCAGTGGATATTGCAGTATGTCAATTTCTACAGAAATCAAATTTTGGACTCTGGTTTCAATTTCCTAATTTATGTAACACATTGGTGGGGTAAAAACTGCATTACATTGTTCCATTTCTTTTATAAATTTGAGACTTTCTACTTTAAGAGACCATTCTTTTGATTAATGCATGATATGGCAATACATTCTCTTTGAATGAAATTTTGTAGATTAGTTTCCATTCATGGTTAGAACAGCTTCACCCCTTGATTTTGGGGATTTCATGCTTTTTTCTTTGAAAAAAAAGGAAGGCTTGTTTTAGTCACACAATGAGACAACTTACTTCAGTCTTCGTTTTTTGAAGCTGGGACTTGTTATCATCAAGTTCATCCATGACATCAGATAAAAGCTCGGTCTTCTCTTCTCTAATGACAAAAAAAATAAAAAAATAAAAAATGTTTAAGAAAAATAAAATAAGATGATTGAATAATCTAGAGCAGAATAGAAATCATGAAGATATATCTAAAATATATATTTTCTACATAAGGGTAAAGTAAAAATTATACAATTTAAAAAAATCTTTTATTTGAAAGACTCAATTTTATTTGTTTCATTATTAAATGACATAAATCTAAACTGTTTATAAGTTATTGTCTGTTGGCAATGTGAATGTATCTCTTGGTTGTTATTTATACTTATTAGTAATCAACCATCTCCACTCCAAATGTGATGCTGAAATTCCTGTTGGTTTTTGCGTTTGATACAAAGAATTATCTCTTCAAGTGATACTGTATACACACAATTGACTCTTGATGATCTATCTATTAAATCCTTGTGCTGGTGGCATGTAAAAGGCACCTGCTACACTCTTTGAGTGGTTAGTGTTAGGAAGGGCATCCAGCTGTAAAACATTGCCAGGTCAGATTGGAATCTGGTGCAGTTGCTGGCTTTCCAGACCTCAGTCAAATCATCCAACCCATGCCTGCATGGAAAATGGACATTAAACGATGATGATGATGAACTAGTCTAATAGATTACAAAGCTAATAAAAGAAAATGGAGAAGAAAAAATATAATAGATACTTGGTTCATTTTATTTGAATTACAATGGAAAAGTAATGAAAAGTAAAATTAATACATATAAGAAAAAGGATAAAAGAAACTGGATCAACAAAACAACCAAAAATTAACTGCAAAATATCCTACATGTTGCAATCTGATAGTATGTTTGAATCATCAACATACAAACGATTATAGATGTGAAAAACCATACATTGTTGGGTATCTTCAAGGAAAAGTAAGTATATTTTCCTTGAAGACACTGACTATATATGGTTTTTCACATCTATAATCGTTTGAATGTTGAGGATTCAAACATACTGTTAGGTTGAAACATGTGTAGGATTTTTCGGTTATTTTTTGGTTGTTTTGTTGATCCGGATTCTTTTGTCCTTATTCTTAAATGTATCATTTTGCATTACTTTTGCATTGTGATACAAATAACATGAACCAAGTATCAATTATACATTTTCTTCTTCATTTTCTTTTATTAACTTTATACATATATATATATATATATATATATATATATATATATATATATATAGAAAAAGGGGTTTGCTTCTACACAAATAGGGATGTAAGAATATTGGTTTTGTGGTCAGATTTGTACCTGGAAATGACCAATGGGATTCTATTTTTGTTAAAACTGGACTTGATGAGTAACAAAGAAAAGAAAACAGAAAAAGACATTCAGCTGACAGGACATCAGAAAAATAAATGATGTCTTAAAGGAGTCAACCAATTGGAGTGCTGGACTATATATAGTTAAATGACAAGTAACCAAAACAGATGATAAAACAAATGATATCCTCAAGTAGTTAACCAACCAAGATACTGGACAACTGCCAGACAATAACAAACAAGTAGAATTGTGATTAACAAATAATTTCCAAAATGTTAGGCCATAGGTGGACAAAAACAAGTGAGATTTTTAAGTAAGCAGCCAATCAGGACTTAAATCTAGGTCTTGAAAAGCCTACATATATAAGGCAATATTTGCTCAAAAAATAATTCTGGTTCCACAGTTGAATAAGTAAAACAAACAACAAACAATTCTGCCTTGCACAATACAACAGAGATAGTAACGATAAAAATTTTCTTACACTTTAAAATCTTTAACATGTTTACTTGCTAACACAATTTATTGTCATGAAACGGATTTGAACTTTCAAATTTCTATCACATATTATTGCTATGAAATATATTGAACATTTGAACTTTCGTCATTTCTTATTGCTATGAAACTTATTGAAGGCATGGATTTTCATCTTGGAATTTTGCCATGAAACCTATTGAACATTTGGCTTCTTTCAGCAGGTTTTATTGCTATGAAACTTTTTCTTATGCATTTTCTTTTTTTTAAATGATACTTTAATAAATTTTTAAAAATTATAAAAAACCTAAAAATCCTCTTAAGACCCAGGTGCATTTTAACCAATTTTCATATATTCCTACTTGTGTGGAAGTAAACCTTTTCCCTACACACACACATACACAATTATTTGCCAGCTCATTACTGTTTATTTAGTGGAGGCGCAATGGCCCAGTGGTTAGGGTAGCGGACTCGTGGTCATAGGATCGTGGTTTCGATTCCCAGACCGGGCGTTGTTAGTGTTTATTGAGCAAAAACACCTACAGCTCCATGAGGCTCCAGCAGGGGATGGTGGTGAACCCTGCTGTACTCTTTCACCACAACTTACTCTTACTGTTGTGCCTGTAATTCAAAGGGTCAGCCTTGTCACACTGTGTCACACTGAATATCCCTGAGAACTATGTTAAGGGTACACGTGTCTGTGGAGTGCTCAGCCAGTTGCACGTTAATTTCACGAGCAGGCTGTTCTGTTGATCGGATCAACTGGAACCCTCGACGTCGTAAGCGACGGAGTGCTAAGAGAGAGACTGTTTATTTATCAATTTTGTAAGGCATTATTTTGAATTACATTGTAATTATACTAAGGCTTTTTCCCACCTTTGTGGCAATTAAAGAAAGGCCTGATAATATGGCCTTGTGTAAGAAATCATTGCCATTGTTGTGTTTGTAAAATGTTTTATATTGACATGTGTTGAATGCTTCTACATATTCAGGTATTTGCATAATATGTGAGAACAACTGTAAATGTTGATGACTATCAAAGTGGAAGTGTTACTTATTTTATATGTAGTCTTACAACTAGTATGAAAAAAGATTTATGCTATACACAAAAGTATATAATATAACACCTGTTGGTGTGTGTGTGTGTGTGTGTGTGTGTGTGTGTGTGGATCTGATTAAGAAGGAGTTTATATAGGAAACCTTTGTTTACAAAAACTGTCAAGGTTACTGGAATTACTAATAGCCTGAGATTAGACTACTTAGAATGATCAAGGAGATTAACAATTCCGGTGGCAAGTTCAAACATGCAACCAATCATTTCATGAAATCACCAATGTTTTAACTTCCAATTTATAAATAAATACCATGACATGGTAACTGAGTAATATACACATATTATTAAGAAACAAATACAGATGAATCTTTCTTAATATCTGAAATACCAAAATACTTTAGTCTGTAGTTGATACAAGTTACAATTGGCTATAAATTAAACCCATTTCAGGAAATAGTCCTTCCAAAAAAAAAAAAAAGTTTTGCAGCAGAAATGAACTCAGTAGCTCTAAAGTGGTAGCCCAAAATATTATCCATTAAACAAGACTAGTGTCTAGTTAATTTTTTTAAATGTCTTCAGAATTTATTTATTTTCCAGAGTTGCTGATCTCTCAAAAAGTCTTTCAGGCAAAGATACACAAACAAGGCTTGATACAATTTGGCAAAATTACAGATGATCTGTTAAATACACATCTCTCAATGATCATGTAATTTTTTTCCTTACAAAAGGATAAGCAAACCTACATTTATAAAGTCCTTTTAATCACAGGGTCTCATAACTGGTATGTGTCTTCCCTTTCTTTTTTATACTTAAACTCAGAACTTGATTAATTATGCTCTCATTAATAAAGTACAGTACCCCTTTATCATTTGGAAGCAAAATGGATATGTATATCTGGCTACCAGCTCAAACAAATTACCAACTTAGAAGCATTTTGTTGTGTATTTTAAATGCACATGCTTTAGTTCACCTAACTGTTGAGAACAGAAACCAGATAATTTGAAAATGCTGTTGAAGTTAGACTTGCATCTAGTTCAGGAGAAAATTTCCATCACAAGTTTAATGTCATGATAATTCTAACACAAATACCCATATTGATATAAGAAAAAAAATTCCACTCGTGTTTAGATTAAAAAAAAAGCATAAAAATATAGATTCTAACAGGTTAGTTTACTTTTTCTTTTGTAGGTCTATACAAATTTAGAAAGTCACTTTGATAGGTTGTTTCTTGGAAACAAAAGATTATATAACTACTTTCTAAGTCAAATATTTTTATGTTATCTCCACAATGGAATAAATGTTGGAAAAAAAGAAAAGATATTGTTTAGTTAGTTTTCACTCTTTAAGGATTTTTTCACTTTCCTTTTTACATGCTGTCATGGATCAATTAATTCTACCAATCTAGATATTTTTAAAATTGAGTCTGTAATAACTTATTTCTAATGTTTATAAATCAAATGCAGCATGGTAGAGAGACCAAGGTTTAAGTTCGGTTTGTTAAGTGGAAGAGTATAAGATACTTTGCCCAAAAACCTAATTACAAAAGCTGACAATTGATAGCTCCAGCAAGCTTTGACTTCTAAATTCTTAATTTAAATAAATTTGATAATTTCAAAATAATTCCTCCATTATAAGATCATAATAAAAAACTTCAAGACTGAGTCTAGTCATTTTTTTTATAAAATTCACATATCGTTTGGCATGAGACAACGTACGAAAAACGAAAACAAGATAGACAAAAATATAAGATGTGGGTGAAAAATATTTGTGATAATAGCATTTAAGTGAAAGGTTATCTCATGTGATGGCAGCTCTGATAGCAACTATCTGTGTATTTATTAAAACTCCATCAGACCAATTAAGTTGATGGTTAAGATAAGCAAGGTTAAGCAGGCAGCCATAAATGGCTGGCATCCAGCAAACTCATATGACCAATTTAGTAACGATTTGTAATTCTGTAATCAGCTAGACTTCAGCAGGAATCTTGATAAGCTACATAAATGGAAATAGATAAAGATGTTGAACTCCCACCCGCAAATAATGAAAAAAAAAACAAAACAAAAAAATCTATTGAAATAGCTATTCAACAAAGGGGAACAGTGTTAATTTCTTTTCGCTTAGAGAGAAATTATTCCAACTGTGTTAGGTATTATCTGAGAGAGAGAGAGAGAGAGAGAGTGCTGAGATAACTTTCATAATGAAATGTTCTCAATAGTATTTTAAGAAAAATAAAGGGTTAAATAAATAAATAAAATCCTGAAAAGAAGCAGTTAATGGCAGACTATCCAACTTCTGTGGTTATAGAAAATCTAAAAATTGGAATAAGGATGATGATTATCATCACTATGGCTTGAAATTAAGATAAACAGAAACAAAAGATTAAATAATTTACAATGTCCTTTTCCAGCTTTTAATCAAAGAAAGTCGTAATTGCAGAGACAATCTTTACACAGTAATAATCAGAAGGCTTTGGCATCTTCAAAGGCTTTATTCTAGTAATAGCTATATTCACAATCATTCCAACTTCTATCCATATCCTTTCATCCTCATATTTTTCCTTAAATAATAAGTCTTTCATTTATCAGTCAATTCCATAATATTCATATTTTTCTTTTAATTGTATAATTTTTCTAGATTTTAATTATATTTTTTCTACATTTTGGTTAAATCCTAAAAATATTACTTGATTCACAAATTGAGATGACTGTAAAAAAAAGTTTTAAAGGTCAAAGTAACCTAGCTATAAATAATCAGCTTAAGCATAGCATTTCTTGCACCTGGATGTAATATCAACCACTAAATGTGATACAGGCACCCCCACCCCACGAGTTACAGCTACCTCAGGTTACATATTTTGTATCAATGGGAATTGTAAAGTATGACCACTAGTTTCAGGATATGATCTGTAATTTTGCTCCTTCAGAAACTTAGGCAAATTTCAAGATTTATCTTCTTAGCCAAAAGGCTGCTTTTCACTGTTTTAACTAAGATCACAATAGTTAATTTGCAAAACTATAACCACGATACATACATATATACATATTTGTGTGTATGTATATGTGTGTACATGCAAGTTGATGAAATTTTTCACTGTACGTGTATTTGTGTATATCTTCTTGGATCAAAATGTGTGCCTGTGTATCAATCTATATAACTCAACCTTCACCACCCTATCTATCATCAGCACTAAAACCAATACAACCACTACCATTACCAACACAGTAACTCCTGAATGACAACAACAGCAACACTAGTGTAAGCAAGATAGGCAGCTTCATCTGAAATTTCTTTTAAAAATCCAGAGATAATATAGTATTCCAGTCTATTTTAAATGTTGAATTCAATGTCTTTCATCTTATGTCAATGAGGATCAACTTAAAACTAAATAGCAAGAATGTAATTGACAAAACAATGTTACCACTACCAACACCAACATGAAAACCAATATCATTCAACTACAGTAGTAAGGCTGCAATTCACACACATGCAGCATCTTTCAGAGCTTGTTGCTAAGTCAGTTCTTAACCAAATGGAAAACTATTAACGTTTTTGAAGAGGACTGGTCTCTAGCTACATTTTGGCATAAAAGAAATTGAGATTTGGTCCAGTAGAAAAAAGTTTACATCAAAATTTGTAGTGACATTATAAGAGAGTAAGTAACGCCACCAATCAAGTTTAGATCTAAATAACTTTTTTATTTTAAAAGCAAAATATATTTATCTTAGCTCCAATGATAGGTGAAAGTGTGAAGAATTTTATAGTTTTGATCCCATGCAACAAAAATTTGTGTCAAAAAAGTTGCGAGGTAAAATATCATGAAAAAATATATAAGTAAGGCAAAAAATTGGATTTAAGTATAATTAACTTTTTTATTTTAAAAGCTATCTATATTTTAATTAAGCTTAAATGATAGAGCTCAATTCAAGGAATCTCATGGTATCAATCTCATGCAATGAAATTTTAACCCTTTCGTTACTAACCTGGCTAAAACTGGCTCTGGCTCTGAGTACAAATGTCTTGTTTTCATAAGTTTTGAATTAAAATCTTCTACCAAAACTTAGCCACAATTTATGTTCCTAACACTAGCTGAATGATAACTAAGTTATTTTACTAAATTCTTTGTTATATTTAAAGTAATTGAAAGAAACATAGAGCATCTAAAAATAAATACAGTAACGAAAGGGTTAAATGGGTGATAATATAGTTCTACACTTTTCTATGAATATAGTTCTAGGGGACTTTTGATATATGTCACCGGCATAGAAAAAGTTTAATTACCAAGGAGCTGATGCTGTTAGAATGAAAGTAAACTGAGAAAGCTGATGAGAATATGAAAATTCCATCAACTCCACTTCATTTGACTGCAAAGAATATTACTAAAAAGGTTGATACTTGTAGAAGAAGGTCTGCAAGCTTTTACTGATAAAAATCCTAAAGGTGAATGTAGCATAAAAATTACAAGATGAGTTTACAAAGAGCACAGTTCCTTCACTGAACTTTACAAAGAGATGATGTACCATAAACATCACATAATTTTGTACAAGTTCTTAGCTCCACAAGTAGGTGATGATAATGAATAAGATAGAAGATGGCATCTCTCATTCTCTCAGTAACTCTCGTTCCACCACCACCCTCACTGAATAGTCAATATCTTTTGTGGTGATAAATAAGAATCCTAATAAATATGCTATTAGGATTCTACTATGCTATTAGGATTCTTATTTATTTCCTAATGTATTTCATGTCAAATGTTTTGTGCATACATATTATACTGTGCATGCTAAGAAATTCTTATTTGCATGCATAAAAGTGGTTGCATTGATTGTCTCCTTTTTTTACCAAAATCATCCTTAGGAAGGCATTATCACTTTATAACATAAAAAATTTACTTATGGGATTCTGCATTACAAGATTTTTCAGGAATGCATTAATGGATGTATATGTGTGTATGTGAGCGATTCCTCTATTTTGGTTGGCTGTGAGGTAAATAAACTAAAATACTGCAACTTGAGGCAGTGTTTCAATTTGTGACCTTCAACTTAAGAGTCAAACATGTTAATAATTCTACCAAGATATGTTAAAATTTTCTAATTCTTAATTTTTAAAAATCTTATCTTGCTCATTTGTTGAAAAGTTTTATAATGGTTAGAGAGAGGGTAAGGTAGAGAGATGAAATAAAAACTGCATGGGTGTGTTCTGGATACCACAGTGAAAGATCTTGGCAGATTATATCAACAGCTGATAATAATTGTTACAGCTAAATCATAAATGCAATAATGTATGATATCACATCAGGAATGGGAAAACAAGAATTTGTAATGCTCATATCTTCTTAATGTTAGAATTATCACAAAACCTCTATACATGTACAAGAAAAATATTTCTAGTTAATTACTTTCATTGACTTGCCAAAATTGCAGCCATTTTTTTTCTTTCAGTATCAGTTCAACTCATAGATCAAGCATGATTACATCGTTATAGATCTTGGCACTGACTACCAACAACCTGCTACCAGTTTCACTGAAGTCTAACTATACCAGCTAATATTTCTTAACACTATCATGTGTCCTTAATTACCCGTCTTCACTAATTTTTATTATTTTTAGAACAAACGTATCATGGTGGTTGTTTTTAGTATATATATGAAAAGCTATAATCATTGCGTATTAATTTATAAATGAATGTATCTATCATACAAGTGATGCTGTTTCCATTCTTTCATGAATCCATATTCAGTTATATAGGGAAATATGTTGTTGGGAAATTGGAGTTGGTGAGAGCAAGGGCATCCAGCCATAGAAAATTTACATTGGTACAGGCTTAGCTGTGACACCTTGGGCAAGTGTCTTCGACTATAGCTCTGGGCCAGCCATACCCTTGTGAGTGGGTTTGATAAATGGAAATTGAAAGAAGCTGTGTGTGTGTGTGTGTGTGTGTGTGTGTGTCCATCCCCTTTTCTTGACATTGTGTCATAAGTTATAAATGAATGTATCTAACATTCTTTCATGAAACCATATTCAGTTATATAGGGAAATTAGTTGGAGTTGGTGAGAGCAAGGGTATCCAGCCATAGAAAATCTGCTTCAACACTTATGTTTGAGCCATGAAAGCATGGGAAAGAGGACATTAAATGCTGATGATAGGAACATGTTCTAAATTACATTTAGCATTTAATAAGATGCTGGGTTTCAGGGTACTACTGTGAAGACAACCTCACTGTTTTTTTCATTTATACAGTAATACCATTGCTGGAAATTAAAGAATTTAAAAAAGAAACAGAAGTCCTGATTGTGTATATGTGAATGAATGAATAATTCCTCAGCTCCCTAATAAAATGCATTTAATTATTATCAGAAGTATAACACTTAAGTTTTGATGGATTTGTAATGTTTCATTCTTAAATGGTGCTATTTAATATTACATAGCATACAGCAAATTATTTCCTTTTTCCTAACATCTGAATATTTAATAACTTGCTCAAATTTTCATGCTCATAACTTTTGATATTCAATTAATAATGAGTGAGAGAAGACAATCCAATATTTATATAGATATAGTAGAGAAAAAGTTCTCTTTAAAACTTGTAGTACTGTTTCTTTGGTCTATCTAACTAATAATAAAGAACAAAATAACATAAATTGTCAGTTAAGTGGTGCTGCAAATAATAGTTAGGACACAAAAGCAAAACATGAGACACATGTGAACCAACTGACAAAATAGAAGTAAATTTTCAGTTGCTGAAGTTATTGACCTTTCTGAAAGCAACATCCCATTTTAAAGTAAATTATTGCCATATTTATGCTAAACACAGTCTTTCATATTTTCTCATGTTGATATCAACACAAGTGGTAATAAAAGTAATCAGGGCAAGTTATTAGGAAGTGGGGAAGCAACAGCTGACAAGTATGGTAATTTTGTTTTGCAAAATATAAACATTAAACAGTGCTAAACAACAAACAAGTAAGTACTTTAAAGATTTCCTTTTTTTCAGATTAAATCTATGATTAGCATGCATGCCTGTTAAGAGCCATTTCTCTTCAGTGGAAAAAAATTCTAGAGACAAGAAGAGACACCTACAATATTCTTTTCTACTCTAGACACAAGACCCAAAATATTTGGGAAGGGGGCCAGTTGAATAGATTGATCCCAGTACGCAACTGGTATTTAATTTATCAACCCCAAAAGGATGAAAGGCAAAGTTGACCTTGGTGGAATTTGAACTCAGAATGTAAAGACAAATGAAATACCACTAAGCATTTCACCCGGCGTGCTAACATTTCTGCCAGCTCGCCACCTTTTGACACCTACACTATTATATTTATGACCATGTATGAGTAAACACAAATGTATAATATCTCTTAAATACTGAAGAGCATTTAAAAAGAAATATTCTGGTTTCATGACCTTAACCGATCTATGTTACATAATATTCTAGCAAGTCCTAATCTTAAAAACGGTTTTAGATATGTAGAACTTTACCCAAATACACAATAGAAAGCAGTGGATTTAAACTCAAGATCATAGTCACTAGGGCATTTCATTACTGCACGAATGCATTGAACATGTATTAACTTTTCAAAATACTAAAGGCTGTAAATTTTTACTGTAGGAGTTTTTTTTTGATTGAGTTAATTTCAGTACATGACTGCTACTGATTTTATTAATACGAAAGGGATGGTTTGTCTGGCACTCAGTCCATTGATTACTTTTTTGCTAAACTGCTAAGTTGCAAGGATGTAAACAAACCTACACCAGTTGTCAAGGAATGAGAAACAAACACAAACATGCATGCACATGCACACACACACACACACACATGGATTCAATACAGTTTCTTTTATTTACCATGTTCACTCATAAGGCATTGGTTGACTTGAGACTATAGAAGATGCAGTACAGCAGGATTGAACCTGAAACCATCTAATTGCAAAGCAAGCTTCTTACCACAAGACCATGTCTGGTTTTTTGATTATTTCCAAATATGTCATGGAAGCTATTTGCACATTACTCTAAAAGCAATGAGAATTACTTCTGTGTGATGATTTAAATTTATTCAGTGCGTACTAAATTCATTAGCTCCTACTCAGTTTATGTAAGTTCTTAATTAGGCTTAATGCTGCCCAAGGCATGAATTAACATACAAATGTTCCCTGAATTTCAAATGTAAGAATTATCTATTTTAATATACAGTTTACTTTAGTCATTTAAAAATATAATAACTGTCACCATTGGTAAACTACAGGGGCAAGTTAAACCACTTTACCTATCCATGATACATACAATTACTTTAACAAAGACACATATCTTTTAGTGTTCTTATAAAAATAATCCAATTGAACAGCAATGGAGGACTATGAGTCAGCTTTACTATAGCAGATCTATGAAATAAAGGTAACTGATTAAACATTAAGCACTAACAAAAAGGCCTGGTACATTAGGCATTATATTTTTGTTGGTTTGTTCGGTTTGTGATCATATTGTATACTCATGCAATATTTGGTCTGTGTAAAAGTAAACTGTCTGAGTGAAGGTACATTTCATCCAGTTAGTAGGCAAAAACCTATTGTGATAAGTCTTAGAGATTTGTAGTGGTGACTGGGAATTGACACTTCAGCAAAGTTTAAACCTAAAAAGCAACTGATCTTGTTGAATATATGAACATTTGAGAAAGAGTGACTTTTACAATGTTGGAGCAGTATTCTGGTGCTTTCAATTTGTTTAGATAAATAATTGAATAGACAACATAGACTGAAATCTGACAGTATTTTGGTTTTATCATAAAAAAAGTCATGCCATTTACAACGAAAAGATTTTGTTAATTTATTTGAAACATAAAACATTTTCTAGTTCAATATGCTCACAAGATAACTTTAAACAAATAAGCAATAAAAATGCACAAACTTACAATTCTTGTCGAAGTCTCCGCACTTTGGCTTTACAATCCGCTAATTCAACAACTAGATGATGTTTCTCCGGACTTCCAGTTGTCCAAGTAGTATTTCCCTCAATCTGTGATTGGTAAATTTCTTGTTCTTGCTTAAGTTCCGAAACAGCCTAAATTAATAACAAAAGAGTAGAGTAATTTCAAGTGATATTTTGTAATTACAATAGAGGTAGATGGTGGTTCATCTTACTTCTTGCAACCAAAGCTGTTTATCTTTCTCAACTCTACTATAAACATCATATACAATCTTTCATTTTACAAACATCACTGAGATGTTCCTTTGCCTTCCTTATATTCATGTGGTACAATGCTTCAAGCTCAATATTGACAATATAAATCTTATTTTTCTAACATAGAGGTTATGAACAGGAACTGAATAGTATGTAGGAAATATAACATTTCCCTTTACTGTTTAGTAAGAGAGGGAGGGCCAGCACTCATGACTTTTTACTTTCTAAGTACCTCTGAGACAAATGGGAGGAAGCGGAAGTTACCTACAGACTGGAAATCTGGCCCAAATGCTTGCAACAGGTAAATTCCACTAAAAACACCAAAGGATCAGGTAGTGGTATTAAGCTAGGCAACAGATTAAGTCTACAACTCAAGAACTTCAAAAATAAAGAAATGGAACATATGCTGTGAGGCATTTTGTCCCATGCTATGTGGATGGTTAAGAGAGAGATGGCTAGCATTTCAGTTGTTCAGTCTTTTAGAGTTAACACTTAACTATTCAATACAATGAAGCAACAGAGTATGTACAATAAAACAGGTCACAGAATCATGCTATGTGATCAAAAAGATTCATTATATTAAGGAAAATTCCACTCTTATTAATACCAAGCTTAATCTCTATCAATTAACACTAAGACATATGTGAAGATGATATTGAATGAAACAAGGAGAAAAAACAGCTTTTAGATACATTCTTTTTTAAAACGATTTATAAAAGAACAAAAATAGAAAAAAAAGTGTATGAATATATTGGCAAATGAAACAAAATTACTTCCATTATAGAGAAATGGCTATAATAAAATAGTTGTGATGTGTCTCTTTCCCAAAAGTATTAATAACCTAGGTAGTTCCAAACAAGAATTGAAACCTGAATCAGTTCATCAGGAACTTATCGCAAGTAATTCCAAACAAGAAATGAAACCTGAATCACAAGTACAGTTCATCAGAGACTTATCACGTACCCCAAAGTTCTACAATTTCAGTTGATGAATGAAATTAAATCTTCGCACAAAAATAAATCAAGCTCATGTAAAAGTGTTTGTAGTTATTAAAAAAACAAGACAAACCATTTCTAAGTGCTTGAATAAGTTATTGAAAGAAAAAAACAAGGGAGAAGAAACTTAGTTAAACAGTATCCTAGAAGTCATTAAATGAACAAATGTCAAACAAAGCCAAACCTCTGGCTGTAATATTTAAGCCCCTCTCACTCCCTTTCCATAATGTAAAGCAACAATCTAGTTACTCAAGCCAATAAAAGGACAACAAAGGGTGCAAAAGTTTGAACAATAGTAATCAGTATATTAGTGCACTTGTATTAAGTATATTTTTGTTTTTTGTTTTTAAGGGAATACAATCAATAGGCAATTAGGAAGATTAACTGTAAAGTGCATGGTAATTATGTTGATCATATGCAACTGGGCAATGGAGCAGAACATTTGAAATAAATACAGTAGTGAGTGCATGGGATGTATCACTGAGTCAATATTTGTTGGAAGGTATAATTTTACTGTAAAAGTGTACAAGATTTTTCTCTTTGTTTACCAAGAAAAGTCAGTCAGTACATTTTTTGAGAGAAACAAATTTATAATCTGATCACCTTTTTCAACTTCAAATACATTGTTTTGTAACTCAGAATCCTGGCAGATTGATATAAACTTTCAAAAGGATAAACAAAACCCTTGTAGTAATTCATCTAAAACAGACATTTTTAATGAGAAAGAAAACTATATGGAATTGTTTTTCAGTGAAGCCATCTCATATTACATCAAAACTATAATGTAACATTAATCTACTGCTTTGTTACAACATAATTCAAGTTGTACCATATGAACTTAATGTCATATTCTATAAGTTTCAGAATCAAATTAAAGAAAGCTAAAAAAATGAAGTAGGTTAAATCGTTAAACTCATTTTTAGAAAAATGAATTTTTATTCTCTACAATATTTACACCAACACTAAGTTTTGATTGATTTGTTCTGCAATTGTCATCAGTTGCTTTATTTCTAAATATGTACACAGTGTGAATCTAAATTCAAATGAAAAATTATTTCTAAACTAAAGAGTAATAAAGTTCTTATCTTATCGAGGTTAATTGACTGAGAAAATATCATAATAACAACTGGTCTCAGACACCTAGATAGTTAATTGAAAGCCGTGTGTGTGTAAAAAACATGAAAGCTATGTGTTTAAAGTGTTTTTTGTATTACTTTTGTCCTTAGGCAAGGTAAATTGCTATTTGAACATCAGTGCTGAAACTTCTCAGGTGAGTTACTATAGTCAGAAAGAGCATTCAGCTATGTAAGTATCTGTTTTAACAAAACATTTAAAATAAGAGATCTATCTATTTTTATGCTGACAAAATAGTTCTTGGGACTAGTGCTTAAATCAAATTTATAAAATGGTGCCGTTGAAAAGGAGCAAGTAACAGATAGACAGTAAACTACAATAAGTCCTCAATTGTTTGAGTCTGCAACATACTTTTGATTCTTCATTTAAATTATTTTATATCAAGATTTTCCAAAAAGGAATTAGTAATTCTTTTGGGAAAATCTTAGTTGTCACACACCTTCCCTGTCTCTTCCTCTCAAAATTTTAGGTGATCAACTAGAGAAGAAAGAAAATAGTGCACCACTCTAGTCAAAACTTCTTTAAAAATACTATGAGATCTTGGTAGTTTTGCAGAAGAACTGAATATACAAAATTATTGTGATTTTTTTTTAATATTTAAATTCATCCAAATCCCATTCCAGAGAATTTTTGCATATTCACCTGAAACTATTTAAAACATACTCAACAATTACAATCAACAGAAGTAATTTGCAATTTTATCTAAAATCTTTGGAAATCTTCCAACAAAAAGAAATGATAAATATATTCCATTTGTTTCCTTTAATAAAGTTTATTTATACATCTTGAAGTGTAGTTTCAACCCTAGCAAATTAATGTTAACTCTGAAGTCTTTGTTATCAGGATGTGAAATGCCCACCAAAATAACTCAAATTACCTCAATACATAACCAGACACATAATCTCTTTATGCTTATTGTCATAGATTGCTCCACAAACAAGCAGTTTATAATTAGGAACTACTAACACACCATTCTATATCTGTTTTTCTAGGTCGACATGACCTGATGGGTCATCAGTCTGAGTCTATTCTTATCTGGAGTCATTGCTATCTTGGATGGATCAGAGACCATATCTTGCTTGTACATTCCATGTTTCAGCATGTTTGCTACAGCAAGAGGGTCTTCTTATTACTGTGTTGTATCTAGGGAGAGTCATTAGCCAATATTATTAACACACACACTGGTTCAATTCCACTTCTTTATTACAACTGGTCACAGATGTTGTTGGTAGCTAAAGATCTACACCTGTTAACCACTTTAGATTATATTCATATTTCAACAATTCTATTAATATGGCTACCTTATTAAATTCATTTCCCTACATTACAGAAATCTTAAGCTTACATTTCCTTTTGTCTTCAGAACCTAAGACCTATTATCATCTGCTTCAATTATGAAGTAAAAAAAAAAAGAAAAAAAGAAAAACAATAATGTAACAATGCAAAAGGCTCCTATTCATAAAGATGAAACTATAGGGGGTTGTCATGTTATCAGTAAATGTAGAGCAATGTATGCATAATATTCTGGCACAGACCACAGACTTATAAGAAACAGCTGAACATATAATTATATCAGATGTAACTCATTAAAAATGAAACAGTACAACAAGGCAAAGTGAAGGAATTGGCTTAATGTAGTGACTGCTAAGCAAATTAAAATATTTATATAGAACTAGCTGAGTCACATAATAAAAGAAGAGAAAATAAGTATTTATTTGTTTTAAGACAATTTTTGAACTGGATTTGTTGTATACTTTTTTCAATATATAACAATTATAAAGAGAGTTGTATGTAAAATCTTATTAGTTTTATACCAACTTTGACCAGAACTAAGATAATGATACTATACGAATATACAAATAACATAACCAAATTTCATTTTCTATCTATACCGAAATTTATGCTTTGTGGATAGTTAAAATAGGCTATTGACACGCAGTTTGGCAGGTTAAGCATCAAAGGAAAATCCTTTTCTGACATGAGAGTAAAGCAATCCAATTTTATAGAAAAAAATATTGTTTAACATTGGTTTAATGGTTTTGCAAGACTTGATATCACAAGATGTGATTTGACTAAGTATTTTACAGCAGAAAACATCTTCCATCTGTTTGATCAGTCAAATGTAAAACCAAGTGGGATACCTACTGACAGAGAGGTGGCCTAATGCCAATCCTCTATGTCAATGTGATTTAGTACGTTATTTCAATCTTTTATATCGTTTTTGTATACTTATGTCATATAACCTGTTCCATAATGACAGATTTGAAGAGATAACACTTATTTTTCCATTTAGTTGAAGGAAAAATTATGCCCATAATGATTGGAAGTTCTTTGAGGCTGGTAAGGTTATTGCAACTGATGTTCACCTTTAAGCCCCATTAGTCGATTAAGGAAATGTAAGCAGGGAAGAGATTCAAGAGTGTTACAGTACTAGATAAGAAAAATTTGAAAATATTTTATAAAGGTTTGATTGGTAAAACAAAACCAAGCTGATGAGTGGGGTAGAGGTGGTACATTGCATTCTAGCTCAGAGACAGAGAGACTGTTACAGTAACAGTAGAGAGAAGAAAGAAAAAGTGTAATTGTGGGTTTTTGGTTTTAGTGAGCTGGTGAATAAATCATTTCCAATTAATTGCATAGCTCCTTTGTGGGGAATTGTAGGGTATGTGTGTGTGTGTGTGTGTGAAAGAGAGAGAGAGTGTTGAGTGTGTGTATGGCAGAAATACCATCTACCACATGGAAGCAGTACATAAATATAGGTTGCACTTGAGTTTTGTAGCAACTGACCTGGGAATATATTTTGACACGAGTTGAAGTTTAGCCGTTGGTTTGCCTAGATGGTGAGAATTCTCTTACCATCAACTTTTGAAAAAGTCTGCAAGAGTTACATTGCTGAATTAGTGACTAATTAGTCAGGAATGTATAACCTATCACTATAAATGCATTGAATTTCAGAGAAAGGTGTCTCACTGTCTTTATTATTAGGGAAAAAACCCAGTTTACTTTATAAAAGAAACAAAGCCAACAAAAGTGTTTAAATTTAAATTATGCCATTATCAAAATATTTCCAGCTATATTATTGCATACCTACTCCAGTAATTAATCTGGCTGCATACGAATAGTATATGCTTCATGGACAACTGTTCTTGCTCACTGGATAATTGCCCCACTGGGCAGTTACCTGCTGATATATGTAGGTTGAAGCTGTGTTAGTTTGAAGTTGCAGTGTAGAGTGAAGTTGTAATAGGACACAATCGCAATGTAGATTGAAGATGCAGTATATGTAGTGTAGATTGTGGCAATTGTCAAAGGGGACAACTGTTAAAGGGAATTTATCTAAGAGCAGCTTTCCTCTAAGGACAGCTGTTCAAGGGTAATTGTCAGTACACAAGTATCTGGGGATAATAGTCATGATACCAATACCTAACTTGCTACTTAACTCAGCAAATTACATTACAGCACATAATCCATATACTTACTTCAGCAAGTTCATCTCTTTCAATGATGAGTTTGTTTAAATGATTAAGAGATTTTTCCAAATAGACATCCAGTTGCTCAGATGGGCCAGTGGGAAGTACAGTTTGAGTGTCATCAGTTACCTATCCAAAATAAGTGATTACACAAGTTAGTCTAAAATTTGAACATTTGTGATAAGTTAATTTACCTTCTCTAGAGCAATAGAATTTTTATTGCTTAGAGATGCTCATAACATTTCAAAGATTATTTTTCAAATATTGTTTCCATTTGCTTTTAATTTTTATTAGTTTGCATTGCAAAATTTGCACCAGTGAGACCTAAACACAAAAATATAAAATGCCTATTTTAGCTCTCTAATACTTGTATGAATTCACTTCATCATATTTCAAAGATTGATTTCTATTTCATCTTTTAAAAGTGACATTAGGCCCAAAGGTGCACAAATACCAAAGCCAATATCAGATTTCTATTTATTATAATTAGTCTCACTGATTAGAAAGAAGATTTTTACAATGAAGGATTGAAGTACAGCAGCTGTCATTAATTAGTCACACTTGTTAAACTTTGAAAGAATTAACAAGCATGATTAATTTCATTATGCTAAGACCTGAAAAAGCTTTGAAGCCAGTGTAATTGTTTCTCATTATCTCTGATACATCAGAACATATAAAACATACTTCAATTCATTTTTGTTTTCTTGGTTTTAAAAACCCAACAAGTCAGTTAAGCAATATAATATGTACTTATATACTCTAATAGCATATCTTGTTGATATTGTAAGTCTCCTTTCTTAAAAAAAAGGAGACTGAAGTTAAGTATTCTGACATACAAAACCATCTTCTCAAATAATGAGTTAAAGGATAAGCATTAGGTTATTTGTCAATAAGAAAACGAATGCAGGAATGTGCATCATAAATGAAAATCTGATCTACTTAATGGGAAAAAAAAAATTAAGGCTTACATTATTAGTAGAATTTAGGAAAGGCTGGAGATATCAATCAATATATATTCCTTTCGAGCATTGGGCCTCACAGAGGCAAAGTGACTGAGTTCCTTTCAAGTGTTGGACCTCACGGAGGCAAGGTGGCCGAGTTCCTTTCTAGTGTTGGGCCTCGTGGAGGCAATGACCAAGACCTTTGGCATTATGTCATGCTTGAGAAGAAGACTCATCAAGCCAAGCAAAATCAGTCGTGGCAGATACCGGTGTCATGCAAACTGGCACCCATGCCAGTGGCATGTAAATGCACCCCAGTGTCATGCAAATGGCACCCGTGCTGGTGGCATGTAAAAGCACTCATTATACTCTCGGAGTGGTTGGTGTAATGAAGGGCATCCAGCTGTAGAAAACCATGCCAAATCAAACTGGAGCTGGTGCAGCCTTCCAGCATGCCAACCCAGTCAAACCGCCCAACCCATGTCAGCATGAACAATGGACGTTAAATGATGATGATATAAAAATCCACATATGCATTCATTTATTCACATATGCACACCACACACAAATATATATGCACACACATACACACACATGCATATACTCAGACATACATGCATAGACAAGTATAAATATACGTACATATAAATATACATACACAAATATATTTATATTGAACACAGCTAAAACCATATTTGAAATCATCATCATTCTCATTCATTTTAATGTCCAAAGTTCCCTGTTATAAACTACAGAAAAAAAACTGTTTCATCTTGTCATTGTAATTATATTTTTCACATTTTTAAAAATAATATTTAACTTACCTCCTTTATAAGTTCAACAATTGCCTGCTGTACTTTAATATCTAAAGTTTTAATCTTCTCAATGAAGTATTCTTTACGCTCACACTGCACAGCACAACCAAGTACAAGTAAAAGAGCTTTCTTTAACTCTTCAAAGCTAGCATCTGAAGTGTAGAATGAATAGATATGCATAAGCTTCAACTGAAATGTTAGGATTGAATATCTGAAATATCCATTTTGAATAATAATCAAGAAGCATTCATTATAATAGAACAGATTTACAAAATATTAGTAGAATTAATTGACTGAAATCATACTGACACATCTTGGTAAAGCATTATTGTTTAACTTAACCCTATAGCATTCAGGTGACTGTCTAATGTAATGCTTATTTATTCACATTGTTTTGAATTAATCACACATTAACTCAAATCTTTGAAATTTTGACGATGTGATTATTTTTAGAATGAAATTGTAGGGTAGGTATGAGAGGCTGGATGTAACCAGTTTGAACATAAAACAGAATATTTGGGTTGGATATGGCCAGTTTAAAAACTAAAGAGTTAATGATTTATCTAGTTACCCAGTTGTAGACTGAGATAAAGTAATTTCTCAGTGTCACATATTAGTGCCAAAAAGAGAAAAAAAAATTGCATTTATCAAAATATGAATAAGCAAAACATTACCAAATCTTTGTTTTTGTATCTGGTTTGCAAGATTCTTTATGTGAATTCATGTGTTGAAACAAATTTTGTTGTGTCTAGGGAGAGTCATTATGCCAATATGATAAACACACGTAAGGAGTGGAATTGAACCAGTGTATGTATTAATCATATTGGCGTAATGACTCTCTCTAGACACAACAAAATGACCAAATCTACCATGAATCAGACAGAATATAAACCAAGGGACTATGTTACTATAATTTTTTTGTTGTTATAGTACTACATTTTATTGTATTATTGTTAGGGATATAAATAAATGGTTTTAAATAGAAAATTAAATTTTGTTTATGTAAAAAAATAGATAAAATAACAAAAGAGACTGTACTTCACAGAGAAGATGAAAAAGGACCATAACATTTGGTGAAAAGTTGTCCAGGAGAAAACTCGCACAATCCATGCAAACAGAAAACCATCATTATTACTTTTTGCATCCATTTTCCAAGCTGGTATAGGTTGAACAGGTCATGATGAGCCAGCTTTATGGTGTGATTCTACAGTTGGATGCCCTTTCTAACACCAAATTGCATCTGCTATTAAAAATATACATCTAACCCATGCTAGGACAGAAGAACAGAGACCAAAGTGAATGAATAGACAGCAACACTAGAGAGGTTATCATGCCCTCAGCAAGACTGAAGAATTATCTTGATCCTATGTCTGCTTAATTTTGCTAACTACTTTACAGAGTGTACTGAGGGTATTTTATAATAGAACCAGTGCTAGCCAAGTGACCTTCCATCTCATAAAATTGAAGAGCCCTCACTACACTATAAAGAAGAATAGAAGAGAGGGTAATGACAGATTTTGAATTTAGGGTGAGATGTGAGAGAAGTGAAAGTATGATAGGAGGAGTAGAGTTACTGATATGAAAGGGCAATAGAGAACAGTAACAGAAGAGATAGTATAGTGAGAGTAAAGGAAGAGACAGTAATGTTAAGGTCTGATGAGAGCAAAGTAGTTATTGATTTGGTGATTAAAAAGGGAGCAATTGAAGGAGAGTTGATGAGATGGGTAATGGTAAGAGAAGCGTGTTGTCTGTTAATCATAACTTTGGAGAGAAAGAGTGGGGTGAAAGCTAATAAAAGTCTGCGAGTGGAGGAAAAGATCCCTCATTTCACAGGCATTGTAGTATGGAAGAGAGAGAGAGAAAGAGAGAGAGAGAGAGAGAGAGAGAGAGAGAGAGAGAGAGAGAGAGAGAGAGAGAGAGAGAGAGAGAGAGAGAGATGAGGATAGTGTAGGGAGGTTTGAATAGGGAAAAAAATTTAGTGCATGTGAGCAGCATGGTACTGTAATTATGAGGAGAATGGAGAAGGATGAATGAAATTAAGAGAGAGAGAGGGAGAGAAAGATAAGAGGGGTCAGGAAGATAGAGGTGCAATAAGAAGAGGTTGATAGAGAAGAGAAGCAGGAGAATGTCACAGAAGCAAGGGTAGCAGAGAGTATGTGAGGAGGGGGTACTCATTGCTAACTCACTCTAGCATTCTCTTCAGCATGCTTGCATAGAAAAGTGAGTCTTCACTAGCAGTGTGCATCTCCATTCATTGCAGTACTTTGTCATCTTTTTCATAAGATTCAGCATCTTGACAACTTAATCCCATGTCTTACTAAGTATCCATATTCCATGGGTTCTACTTCCTTTGAGCATTCATCACTTTTCTTTTTGCAGCTATCATCATCAGGATGCATCATATGCCAATACCTGTGCAAGCTTCTCTCTTTCATATGTAAAAGTGATGGTAATGGTGATAAAGACGATGATGTGTAATATCTTGGCTATTATATTCATATTAAATTTATCTACTGCTCTCTCTCTCTCTCTCTCTCTCTCTTTCCCTCTCTTTGTTAATTTCTCATCACTCACTGCCACTCCTTTCAATATGTCTTAACTATTACCAATATCACTCTTTCCCATTCCTGTGCACCAGATCTATCATCCATCTTTATTGCTATCCATCACACTTTCTTACATTATTCTCCTCTCTCACTTTCTCACTCTGGATCTTTTCTGAGAAAGAATGGAATGAATGAATGAATGAATGAATGAAACAATGCAGGGAAGAGTGGATTTCTTTAGTCTTGCCAAAGAGGAGAAACTTCTGGTACTAGTGAATGAATGAATGGAGACAATACAGAGTAGAGAGGATTCTTTAATCTTGTTGACAGCAAAACCTCTCTAGTGTTGCTGTCATGATAAAATACATTCAGTATACTCTAAACAAGGTTGGCAATAGGAAGAACAGCCAGCAATAGAAGCCATGTCAAAAAATTGAATGTGCAGGAAAGATCTGTCTAACAGAAAAGTACTCTGAATACTGGCATTCCATCAATTACAATGAGGGTTCCAGCTGATCTGATCAATGGAACAGCCTGCTCATGAAATTAATGTGCAAGTGGCTAAGTAACTTTAATGTAATTCTCAGTGAGATTAAGTGCAACACAGAATGTGTCAAAGCTGGTCCTTTGAAATACAGGTACTACTCATTTTTGCCAGCTGAGTAGACTGGAGGAATATGAAATAAAGTGTCTTGCTCAAGGACACAACATGCTGCCAGATATTGAACTCACAAACACCTTAACTAAGCTATGTGCCTTAATACCCTGAATAAAAACAACTAAAACTCTGAATAAGAAGTAAGTTAAACCGTGACAATCTATGCTAGCATGAAAAAGTACACATATGATGATGATGAATAAATTGTGCATAAATAAAGAATAAATGATTTTTTTAGAAAATTAAATTGGTCATTAAATTCAATTTAATAAAGTTTCTAGCATAAGAAAAATAATTTCATAAAATTTTTAACACCTTCTGTCCCTAAAATGATGGCATTTTAGGAGTGGTGAGTAAGACAATTCCAAATTAGTTATTTATTCAAGTAGTATGAAGTAGAGAAGGCATATATATATATACATACTAGCAGAAATACCCGGCTTTGCCCGGGTTAAAGAGAATAATGAAATCTAAAAACACCGTCTAGACTACGCAACCCTCAACTGTTAGTAGCTACGATACCATATTTCTACATTAATAACTCTCCAATCCATGCCAGCATGGAACATAGACATTAAGTGGAATGCCAGTCTCTCATCTAGGAGGGCCTTGAAATCAATGTTACCAACTGGGGACTATGTGTGTCGTAGTGATAATAAAAAGACCCAAAGGAGGTCTGCAACGAAATAATTTTACTCAATACTTTGCAAGTGAATCAGTGGAGGCAAAGATGCGTCTCATTTACTTGACAATTTATGCATCACATTGCAGAAATCACAATGTAAGTATATCTGAAAGGGTAGTCTTACACTCTACTCTCTAAGTGCCAATAACATATCAGTGTTGAATCAATGTATATGCCCCTTCCCTGTAAAAGTTGACCTTGTGTCTATTTAAAATAAATCAATATTCATATTTCATATGAAACAAAAATATTCCCTTCATAAACTTAGTTAATTACAAATAAAAAAGACTATTTTGCAAATAAAAAATTAAATTGATTTTTTTCTTTTTGCAATTTGATTAAAATTTTCCTATCATTATATCTTTTCATACTTGTTCATGGTGGATGGGAATATTCCATATTGCTATGTTTAGCTTCAAGGTTCATAGTTGCAGCTTCTTAAAAAATGTCTGACATGTATAGTAAAAGATGCATGACTTGATATGCTGGAACAGATTCAGTCATAATCTAAATATTTAGTCATCAACCTCTACACTATGAAAGAAATATGCAGCCATTATTTCATGAAATTCTAAGACACCCAACCATTACTGATAAAAATATATGAATAAATAAAATAAAATCATTCAAGTTGATTTCCAATATTTTTTTTCATGTTAATAATATTGTATGGGACATATCTTAATGTCTCACAGACTCCTTTTGTAACCATATACTTAATTGGATTGGGCAAGGTATGGGATAGCAGAAAATAGAAAGATAAAAGCATTTATTGCACATGAGAAATGGAGGGGAGGAAGAGAAAGAAAGAGGAAGAGAGATACATAGGAAGAGAGAGAGAGAGAGAGAGGCAGAATAAAATTAAGAAAAACTAACCCTTTTCAGGTTCTCTACAAACTAACTGAATGTTAGGTAGTCTCATGATTAAAATTTGTTGAAGGACCTCCTGTAAAAGAAGAAAAAAAATTAACATGGTAAAAAAACATTTAAAAATTGTTAAATTCTCAAAATCAATCACTCAAAAGTAATAACATATTTCTGAAAACTCAGTCTTAAGTTCATAATGCCTAAAATTTTGAAAGTAAAATTATTTGTAAATTTATTTCTAAAATTATTTGTAAACTCCATAGTTTAAACAGTGGACATTTTTCATATTGCCTTTTTGATCCAATTCTGTCAATGTAATGTAGAAAACAATAATTATGTTGTGGCTATTACAAGTGATGATCAAATGACTGATCTAGAAATAGTTAATTTTGGTTCATATTAAATCAAATGAAAAGTTCTTACTGTGACATGAAGTTACATATTTGTAGAGAAATGACTGAGTTATTGTAATAGTTATCCCTTTTCTAAAGTGGTGAGTACTGCAGATTGTTTCAACAAGAAATTGTTCAACAAAAATATCTTGCTACTACATACATTCTCTAACATTACTAAATACTAGAAAACATCCAAATTTTTATATGATTAAAACCCAATAACTCTAAGTGAAAAAAATCCACACTAACTGTCGGTTAAATAAATATGGACAACAGCTTTTGAATACTAAAAAGCAAAAGTGAAAATCCAAAGAAATAAAACTTCCACCTCATAATATAAAGTTGATTCCATCAAAATTGGCTGTATATATCATCATTTAACATCCATTTTCCATGCTGGTATGGGTGGGACAGTCTGACAGGAACTGGCAAACCAGAAGACCACACCAAGTACTGCTGTCTGTTTTGATGTAGAGTCTACAGCTAGATGCTCTTTTATTCAGTTTACATTTAAGAATTTTCAAATTGCACTCTGGTGTGTGTGTGTGTGTGCACGCGCTCATGTTTGTGTGTTTACTTTTGTGTTTTTCTTGTTTTTCTTGTCTTTTTCAGGACACTGATTTGATGGATTGTACATCTTCATGAATTTGTAGCATTTGTATTATAGAGATTGATACCCATTCGTTTGTAAAGCCACAACGGAAAGGGAAAACAGTTTCTTTTAAAAAGATTGCAAAGCAATGAATTATCAAAAGTGTTAGAGTTCAGGCAAAACCATTGTCGTCATTATTTTGTCTGCTTTCCATGGGTAGGATGGTTTGAAAGGATCAATGGCTCACAGAACTATGTCCTGCCCTAGTGTCTCAAATGCTTGAGGTATTTAGTTATGAGCATTATTATTGCTATGGATGAGGGCAAGACTGTGCCAGAAAAAATGCTTAACAGCAATATTTGTTCCAGCTCTTAACATTCTGAGTTCAAATCCTGCTAAAAATTTTGCCCTCCATCCTCCCAGGATCAATGGGACAAATACTCTCTCCTCAAAATTGCTGGCCTTGTGCCAAAATTAGAAACCATTATCAATATTACATAGGAGGTAAATATATGACAGTTGCTTTTTTTTCTGTAAACAGTCCATTAACTATTTTTCATTTGAATATTTGAAAAGTTAAATATATATGAAACATCAATATTGCAATTTCCTTTTTACACTTCTTCATAAGAAAGTATTAACAATGATTATTTGTAATTTTAAGTTGAAATTCAAGAGAAATAGCAATGAAAAAATTTAACCGAAAGCAAAACATTTGATTCATAACAGACAGAAGTGCGTAATCAGTTCAGCTAAGGTAATTTCATTGATCTTTTTTAACATATTCAGTGGCAGTCAAATTTTAAAATGCATATTGAAACAACTTTAAAAGTAATGTTCACACACACGCAAGACATACATAAAATTTTGCCCAAGTTTAAAATCTTAAAACTGTTAAAAAAAAATTAATTAAGAAGTGGAAGAGAAAGAGGGAAGAGCTAGAGAAAAAGAGAGTGGGGAGAGAGTCAACTAGAATGAAAGGAAAAAAAATGACTATAAAAAGAAATTTAATGTTATTCTGTGATATAGATAAGACTTCATTCTATGATAGCATAAAGTTAATTTTATGAAGAATGAACACTGGGTTTTGGACTGAACAAACTGAATAAATTACATTTTGTTAAAATTTCAAAAATTGCTTCTTTTAAAAACATATGAAGATATATAGAAGAATTCAGATATAATATATGACAGAAATGGCATTATGAATAAATATATACATATAACAAAAAATTGCTTAACCCTTTGCCTGTTCAAAACATTTTCATAAGTTTGTCTTAAACACCTATGCTTGTTTTATATGTTTTGAGTAATATAAAGCTTTCCTAAGTCCTTAATTACTCTGGTGGTTGAAAAAAATTAGGAATGAGTATTGAATACGATACATGGACACCAAGGAAATATGTCTCATGTGTCACATGAGATACACAAGACAAGTAAAGGGTTAGATAAGTAGTTAACAATTAAAGGAAAAAATTAAGTATAGATATTGAAACTTGGGTAAGAAACAAAACGTTTTAGTGAAGTTTTAAAATCTTGAGTCAATTTTACTTTAAATCTACACTGCAAACAGTGTTCCAAAATAAAACCATCGTTAATTAAATGAACTACACTCTAAAGTACATAAAAAATATCCTAAGTTTTAATGTTCCAGTTTACTAATGCAGATTTGATCAATCCTTTCTCTCACCAATGACAATTGAGATTGGGAGGTGAGATGAAATTTATGAAGCAAATACTATACAGTCATGTAAAAACATCAGATGCTTTACTTCAGTTTAAACATAAGAAAGAATGTTTTAATTAAACAAAGCTAATACAAGTACGCAAAAATCTGAAGGTCAACAGAAAAAAACAAAACACATACCTCCTTGCATAAGAAGCTCTGTTGTTAAGCTATCCATCATATCAGTAAAATCCACTATGTTATTTACACTATGAATATATATATATATATATAAAATGCTTGAGATCAAAATTGTAGGAGCAAGTAGCTACTACAATTACTGAATATTATCCGCATAATAACTTAAACGAATAGAGTACTAAACATTTCTACTCTAGTTTATTAGACTGTGACCACTTGTCATATTATGCACACAATTCTATTTTTAAATATTTAGTGTAATATCAGTTATATTTAGTTTGTCACCACATTGTTATTGTTAAGGTAGTGAGCTGGCAGAATTGTAAGTATGCTGGACAAAATATTTACTGGCATTTCTTCCAGTTTTACATTCTGAGTTCAAATGCCGCCAAGGTCAACTTTGGCTTTCATCCTTTTGAGATAGATATAAGTACAGTTGGATACTTGTACTGATGAAATCAACTTACCCCTCCCTTAAAATTGCTGGCCTTGTGCCAAAATTTGAAACCATTATCATTGCAATACATTGATACACTTGTGAGAGTATCAGACTTGTATTTCTTCCATCTCTTTACATTATGAGCTCAAATCTCACTGACATCAGCTTTAACTTTCACCCTTCTGATGTTGATAAAATGAAGTATCAATCAAGTACTGGGGTTGATTTTATCAAGTGCACTCGTTATTGTGGGATGAATTAGAAATTATGAGGGCAATGAAATGGCAGAATTGTTAGTGCTGGAAAAAAAAATGCATTGTAGATTTGTGCTGGCACTTAATAGTTTGAGTTCAAATCCTATCAAGGTCAACTTTGCCTTTTATTTCTCTGGGAATGATATAATAAAATACCAGCCAAGTAATAGGGTTGATGATATTGACTAAAGCCCTCTCCTCAAAATTTCTGGCCTTGTGCCTAAATTAGAAACCATTATTATAATTACTATTATTGTAGAATCGTTAGTACACTGTACAAAATGCATAGTGGCATGTTGTCTGTTTTAATGTCCTGAGTTCATATTTCGCCTAGGTCAACTTTGCTTTTATCCTTTTGGGGCCAATAGAATAATTTCCAGTTGAACACTGGGGTCAATGTAATTGACTTATCCTCTCCTCTGAACTTGCTGACCTTGTGCCAAAATTTGAAACCAATATTTAGAGTGGCAAGCTGGTAGAATCATTAGCACGCTAGTCATAATGCTTGGCGGCATTTTGCCTGTTTCTACATTCTGAGTTCAAATTCCACCAAGGTCAATATAATCAACTTACCCCATCCACGAACTTATTAGCTTTGTGCCAAAATTTGAAAACATTATTATTATTATTATTGATAATAATAATAAAATAAAATACTGGTCAAGTAGTGGAATTGATGTTACCAACTGACCTGCCCTTTGCCCTAAAAAAAACTTATGACCGTGTGCTGAAATTTGAAACATTGTTATTATTATTATTTTTACTTTTATTAATAAGGCAGCAAGCTGGCAGAATCATTAGCATGCTGGGCGAAATGCTTAGTGACATTTCGTCAGTCTATGTTCAGAGTTCAAATTCCGTTAGGGTCAGCTTTGCCTTTCATCTTTTCGGGGTCAATAAAATAAGTACCAGATGCACACTGGGGTCAATATAATTGACTAGTCCCCTCTCCCAGCCTATAGTAGAAAGGATTAGTTATTATTATTAATAACAATAATAAATATATAATAATAATGATCATTTCTATTATAGGCACAAGGCCTGAAAATTGGAGGGAGGAGGTAAGTTGATTACATTGACCCCAGTGCTATACTGGTACTTATTTCATCAACACTGGAAGGAAGAAAGGCAAAGTTGACGTCATCAGAATTTGAACTCAGAACATAAAGATGGGATGAAATACCGCAAAGCATTTTTGCTCTATAAGCAGGATCACAAAAATAACCTCCAATATGATAATGACGATTAAGGCAGTGAGGTGGCACAATTGTTAGCACGTGGGGCAAAATGCCCTAGCAGCATTTCACCTGTCATTACATTCTGAGTTCAAATTCACTGAGTTCAAATTCGTCTTTTTGGGGTCTGTAAAATATGTACCAGTTGAGCACTGGGTTCGAAATCAACTTATCCCCTCCCTTGAACTGGCTGTCTTGTGCCAAAATTTGAAATCATTATTGCTATTATTATATCATTATCATTGGTATTACAGATATTCTATAAAAATGTTAGCTTACACTGATTTTTGTTACGTTTCATATCTGAGACATCAGATGTAAACAAACAATGAGATTGAAGGTGAAAAGGGCTAATGGGCATATATGCCACACTTTGGGAGTTTTTTCCCCTTTGTCATCTATGAACACATTGCTTAAATAGCCACTAAATACAGCAGTATAACATTATTGGATGTACCATTACTGTTATTATAACATGTTTCCTGAAGTAGCCTCAACATCATTTTTTTTTTAGAATTTTTAGAAATACTGAGCTGAGTGATGTTGAATAATACATGGCTTTCATTTTTAAGTACAAAGCTCTTTTTATTTTTTTTTAGTAGATTAGGAAAGAGTTAATCATTTAATCCTTAAGCTTGACAAGAACAAACGTTTGAATAATCAATTGCAAATCCTACATCTACTTTGAAATATCAGAGTCAGAAAAATGAACCAATAGTGCTTTGCAGAAATAAGAAATTATAGTTTGTGTCAATCAATGAGTGGAAACTGAGGAGACTGAACTTCTATGATCATGGAGAAACAGTCACTGAGTAATAAATATTTAGTGCACATGAACCAGAAAGGTATATCAATAATTTGGAGGCCACTATTAATTTGAATGTATCCCTAAACAATAAGTAATATTATAAAACCAGTCTAGAGAGAGGAGAAGGGAGAGTGGGGAGGAAGGAAAGTGAAAGATGCGGGGGGGGGGGGGGGGGAAGAAATGGGAAGCAAAAGAGAGAAACAGAAAAAAAACTGATAGAGAGGGATGGAGAGAACAGAGAGAATGACATATATGTATGTGTGTGAAGTGGGGGGGGGGGGGCAGAGGAAAGGAGATAGGTGAAAATAGATAGGGATGAGAAAAGACTGAAAGGGGTAAAAAAAAAGTAGGGTGGAGAGAGAGAGAGAGAGAGAGAGAGAGAGAGAGAGAGAGAGAGAGAGAAATGTGCACCCAAAGGTGAGAGAGAAATGGTGGGAGAAGCAAAGAGATCAAGGTGATCATACTACATCATACACCAAAATTATATTATCATTTTATTGTATTTAAATAATTCTAATGATTCCTGAAACTGGAATTAAGCCATTGGGAATTTCAGTTACATGTCGTACCCAAAGAAAAAGAAAAATACATAAAGTACAGTTTTGTTCACACACACACATAGTTCACTAAATATATTAAAAGAGAATCTATTTAATGTTGTGCTACCTTTCAAGTACTTATACACAACTTTTATGATATAACTATCACTTCGAGAATACTACAATTAGGCACTTAAAAACAGTGATATGTGTACAGCAAGAAAGCCTATAAAGTTACTACTTAAGTAAAAAAGCAACAACTTTCTAGAGTCACCATATAAGGTAGATTTAACAAAGATGGTTTCAACAGAATAGCAGATTGTTCAGCATTCCACATTTGTATGTTGTCAAGAGGGGCAACTGTGTAACCTAAGAACTCGAGGGTGGAGGGAGTCAGTCTATAAGCAGCAACAAGAAAAGAAAATAGAAGAAAAAATAAAAAGAATCCATGAAAACACTCACAAAAACAAACAAAAAAAGCACCGTTTTCCTGTTGAGGTACTCATCACCCTACACCCAATGATTGAAATCACCCAATCAGTGAAAGAAAGGAAATAGTAACACAAGAGAATTACAGTTAAATAAACATGTTTTTTAGGTTCTTTTTTCTAAAAAAAAGGCAGTGATTATAATGAACTTCAGAAAGAATTTCTTCAAATACAAACAGAAATAAATACATAAACAGATAGCTGTCAATATTTGATAGCTCGCATAGCAAATATTTTATTGAAGGTAAAGCAAGCATCAGGTACGCTCACATCTTGGTAATTATGGCAATTATGTTGCATTAATTTGTCTTTTGCTATTGTCATTGCCTTTTTTTTTAAATCATTTTATTTCTTTTTGATAATGTTTCTCCCTTCAGACACAATATTAATGGAGCTTCTTTATTAATGGAGCTTCTTTATAGGTCCCTACCATGAAAGGCAATATTGGTCTAGTTCCCATTTGAACTCACCATGCTGGGTACTTACATATTCTTTTATTTGTTTCAACCATTTGATTGACTTCAACCATGCTGGAGCACTGCCTGAAGGAGTCGAACAAGTTGACTCCAGGAGTTATTTTTTAAGCCTAGTACTTACTCTATTGGTTGCTTTTGCTGAACCACTAAGTTATGGGGATGTAAACACAGCAACACTGGTTGTCATGTGGTGATGGGGGACAAACACAAACATATACAAATAAATATATATATATATATATATATATATATATATATATATATATATATATACACACAACAGGTTTCTTTCAGTTTCCATCTACCAAATCCACTCACAAGGCTTTGGTCGGTCCAAGGCTATAGTAGAAGACATTTGCTCAAGATGCCATGCAGTGGGACTGAACCAGGAACCATGTGGTTGAGAAGCAAGCTTCTTACCACTTTTTACTTCTCTTCCCATTACTCTTACTTGTCACCTCCTAGACTCCATACTAAATAGTTTTTCATTCAAGTTGTTTAGAAACTGCAATTCACTGAAATTCTTTTTCTCCTCCCTACCAATTTTTTTCGTTCATTAAACTATAAAATGTTCCAAGTGAACTTCAACTGCATCAATCTGTCCCATCTCAGGAACCCTGCAAAGGTCACTGGCACTGCCCCTCTTCATTTGACTAACTTAAAAGAACACTGTACCCTACAGATTGTTTTTTTTTTTAAATTTGCATGAAATCATCACTACTTACATAGTAATAATAAATAACTTCATTAATTAACTGTGGAATACTACAGGGCTAAATGAAATGCGAGGCAACGAGCATCAAGGTCATTAATATGATAATGCAGATTTCTTACACTGGAAAACATTTGTAAGATAGAAAAACAGGAAACTGAATCAACCCCAGCACTTATGTTACTGACCCGAAGATGTAGAGGGAGGAGAATAAATAATGCAAGGCATTTAATGTATTGCTTCTCCATGTTTTATGTAATAACACAAACAATAATAATCCTAACCAAGTTTGAAATTAAAAGCCTTACTCAAAGTGTTGCTTATTTATTTTGATGATTCTGGAAGCTAAAAAGCAAATCTGACCCTGATAGGTCAGAATTGTGAGACACTAGATTTGATAGAATAAAGCATCTGAGTGTTCATACTAACATTTATGCCATTTTCCTATTCTCAATAATTGTAATATTAATGTTTTGTGCATAAGCACAAGGAATAGTTAACTTCATCAATTTCAGTATAATAAGAGTTATTTTATCAATTTTTTTGGATGAAAGGCAGAAACAACCTCAACATAGTTGAACTCAGAGAAACAAAAATTAAGTTTTTACCAACTCTCTGTCTTTATTAGTAGTAATAACAGTAAACAACAAACTTTACTTAACACTATAGTTTGTGCCAAGCAAAAAATGAAAATTTTGCTATTAAACATTACATGCCTAACTGTTTCATACTTAAAATTTCTTGCAATGTTATTACCAGTTCAAATATGCCAGTGAGACATTTGAACTTGGAAACAAGCCATTCACTGTGTTTTGTCATGGAGAAAATTTCTTGTTGTAGACAAATGGTGTAAATACACCTAAATCAGCTTACAATGCCAACTATCCAAACTGTGAGAAGCAAGCATTTCGGAGTGGTTATCTTCTCTTCAGTCACAGAAATCAAACAATGGTGTTGCAAGATGAGAAGAGAGACAACATATGTCGGCTGGTAGCACAAATCAATGGCTCATTGTAATTGAATTACGGGGTAGGAGGGCTAAGCAGTGATATGTATAAATGTAATGTTATTACCAGCTCGAATATGCTAGTGGCACATTTGGACTTGTAACATAAGAGAGATTGTCTTGCTTGTCAGCTCACAGCACCACTGTTCGGTTTCTGTAACTGAAGAGGAGATAACCATTCTGAAATGCTTGCATCTCACAGTCTGGATAGGCAGCGCTATGAGCTGATTTAGGTGTATTTACACCATTTGTCTTCAGTAAGAAATTTTCTCCATGACAAAACACGCTGAATGGCTGTTTACAAGTCTGAACATGCCACTAGCATATTTGAACTGGTAATAACATTGCATTTATACACATCACTGCTTTGCACTCCCACCCTGTAATAAAATTTCTTGATTTATAAGCTTTACAAATTTACAAAGATTCACAGGCATGGCCATATGATTAAGAAAACTACTTCCCAACTATGTGATTTTGGATTCAGGCCTACATTGGGCAAGTTTCTTCAAAGCCTTGTAATTGGATTCAGTAGGTGGAAACTGAAGGAAACTTGTCCCATATGCATGTGTGTGTGAGAGAGAGAGAGAGAATTTGTATATCTCCCTCATCTTCACTGGTTGTAAACAATGGCTCACTGACAGTATCACTTGCTTACAATCCATGGCAAAAACATGTCCAGGTTTCTTGACATGTTGCATAATATCTGTAAACAAAAAGCTCATTCATACAGTGCCATTTGCTTCCAGTTCTCCATATAAACGTATCTAGGCTGCTTGTTTGATGGGCTTGGATATTATCATTCTCAGAAATAAGTGGAGGTTGCCATCAGGAAGGGCATCCAACCATAGAAAACTCTGCCCCACCATATTCTCATCTGACCTATGCAAGCATGGAAAAGTATGAGCTACATTCTAGAAGTTTTGAAATTTCTTTTAGGAGAAGCAGTTATAACTATCTTAGATTATTTTAATTTTAGTATATCATTATTGTTCATCTAATAAGCTAACCTGTCAACTTTTGTTATTCCAAACAGAAGGAGATGGCTGTAACAGCACTTTGAACACATGTTACTAAACGCTACTTATCATAGCTGACTAGTTTCTAGAATGCAGTTGGGAAGTAAAGACAATTTGGAAGCTCCCTATGCAATAAAATTTTGTGTTGAACTGGCAAAATCATTACAGAAACTTAAGAAATACTCCAAACTGCTTATGGATTGAATAACTTGTATGAGCCAAGAATCTACACTCCACTGGCACAAGACACTAGGCAAGGCAAGGCAAGTCTACTGGGAAGCTAATGATCCAATTTTTTGACAGCAAGAGCACCCTCTACATCCACCGAATTCCCTTTTGCCAGACAGTCAATAAAGAGTACTTTATGAAGGTTTCGAGAGAGTTCAGGAAGAGATTTCATCAAAAAGAGGCCAGAACACCTGCATGAGGACACAATTCTATCCTGGTAACCAACTACTTGACAGAGATGAGCTTCAAAACTGTCCCTCACTCTCCCTACTATCCAAACCTTACTCCCTGTGACTTTTCATTTGACCCCCAAGCTAAAAGAAATGAAGGAGACTGTGATAAGGGTCCTGGACACCTTTACTTCAGGGGACTTCCATGGGGCCTTCACGAAGTGGCTGGATCACTACAACAAGTGCACTGAAATCAGAGGATCCTACTTTGAAGGAGAATAGAGTTTTGTGGTATTTTGAAATTAAAAACATCTTTCCTGAAAAAGTCATAAAATTTCTGGAAGACACCTTATGAGTGTTAAAATGATTATTATTATTCTTTTATTTGTTTCAGTCATTTTGACTGCGGCCATGCTGGAGCACTGCCAAATTTTCTTTATAGACATTGTATCACTCTCTTTGATTTTTCTTATTAACATATGTGCACTATGTTAAATTCAAACTAATCTGCTACAATATAATTTTTTTTAAAATAAAACATACTGAAAAACAATTATGTTTAGTACTACTACATGCTATATAAATAAATAAAGACTTCTAGATAATCATGTCAAAATAAAACAATAAAAAATATTTTATTGTTTAACTTATCTAGAATGCAAATGATAATGTGAAAGTGTGAGAAAATGCTATGTTGATAGTTCTCAACTCTGTCTCAAGTTTTCATATTCTTGTCCCAAGCGTAGCTACAATCAATTGATAATAATTTAGAATGATGTATATCCAGAATTATCCAATAGAAAGTATTATTTTATAAAGGAGAGGGGAGATTAACAACTGCCAGTTCAAACGGAATAACTGCATGACCTTAAGAAATAGCACGTTTCTGCTTAAGGTCAGATGTTATTTAATGTTTGGGTTGGATTGTGAGTGAATTTATATTTTCAGTTGGAACATATTTAATAACAATAGAAGTCTCAGAATTAATTATTCAGTGTGTGCGTAGCAAATAGGCCACTTGTATTTTCTTTCTTTTTTTTTTTTTTGATTTTACAAAAGTTAAAAATTTAACCCTTTTGATATCAACCCAGCTGAAACCGGCTCTGGCTCTGAAGTACAAATGTCTTGTTTTCATAAGTTTTGAATTAAAATCTTCCACCAAACGTTAGTGACAATTTATGTTCCTAACACTAGCTTAATGATAACTAAGTTATTTTACTAAATTCTTTGCTATATTTCAAATTAATTGAAAGAAATACAGAGCATCTAAAAAAAAATACAGTAACAAAAGGGTTAAGAGACTACTTCCCATAAAAAGCTTCTATATATTATTTTGTTTATGGGAAATCCTGTTAGTTGAATAAGAAGTGATTGCTTGCATAGATTCACTGATTCTGAGTCTGTTTTAGTAAAACTGATCTGCATTAGTATAGGTGTAAAACACAATTACAAAATGTAAATTGGGTATCTTTTGCTTGTTTCAATCAATAGATAGCAGCCATGTTGGGGTACCATGTTGAATGGTTTTAGTTAAACAAATTGACCCCAGAACTAATATTTTAAGTTGGGTACTTATTCTATTTATCTCTTTTGCCAAACCAATAAGTTACAGGTACATAAACAAACCAACACCAATTGTTAAGCAGTGGTGGCAGAAACAAACACAGACTCAAAGACATACATGCATGCAAATATATATATATATATAATTCCATACTAGTATTTGCAAAAAGATGTGAATTTAGTTATTTGGTAAAATCATAAGAATAGAGAGTTTATAAGAAGATGCTTTTGTTGCTAACTACTCAATAATTGGTGGAATTTGCATAACCTCACAGTAATTCATGTTAGATAAGTCTGTGAAATTATGAGTCTTACTTCAAGTGTTAAAACAATATCTGTAGCATTTGAACCCATTGAATTAAAGTGCAATTCAAACATACAGGTTATATTGATACTTTAAAAAAAAAAAAAAAGATTTTAGATCACTAAAAGTTGCAAAAAAACCTATAATTTTTATCAGGTATTTTAAAATACAATTTTTTTTTTATCAGGCATGATTTTTAAAAAAATGTGTGTGCAAGTACACAACCAGTAAAAGAATACTGGTTTCAGTCACTGAACTGCCTTAATGCTTGGAGATTGGCTTCAAATTGATCAAGAAGATGGACAAAATGCAAAGCCAATTTGATGCAAATGAAAAGAACTGAAATAGGTCAAAATATAAATTTTTTTTCCATTTCACATCAATTTTTGGCATCCCATGTACAAACACATATATACACATGTACATACATACACAAACATATACTCCATGTACATAAATATACTTATGCGTGCACATGCACATTTTTTTTTTACAAGGGAAAAGTTGACAGTAACTCTGAAGTTTTGTTTTACTAACCATCAATCAAATTGATGATGGCTTGTAAGCTAAAACTTCAAAGTGTCTGTCAACCTTTTCCTTATGAAAATTAAATATGATACTCTATTAAAATGGATTGAGTGATCCTTCAATTTAAAGTTTAACTGCTTTTTAATCATAATTCTACACACAAGCAAACAATATCATTTTAACATCTACTTTTTCAAGCTCCCATGGACCAGATGGAATTTGTTGAGGCAAATTTTCCATCCTGTCACCAATTTCACTTGTTTCCCAGCAAGATGATATTTCTCCAAGACTGGACATGTTCCCATTGAAGATTGGAAATAAACAACAATGCTTGTATGATTTTGAAAATTTTATACAACTATTACACAATGTCAAAACTCTGTGTGTGTGTGTGTGTGTGTGTGTGTGTGTGTGTGTGTGTGTGTGTGTGTGTGTGTCTGTGTCTGTGTCTGTGTGTGTGTGTGTGTGTGTGTGAACACACATTAACCTAAATGAGATGCAGTTTGGTTTTGAGCCAGGGAGAAGCACCACTGGAGCTAACTTCTGGTAAGGTAACTGCAGAAGCAGTTAGTGAAAAATAAACTGCTGTACATGGCATTTGTCAATATAAAGAACGCCTTTGATAGATCCCTTGCTCCGTGGTCAATGTGGAAGCTAAAATTTCCCTCCATTCTCCCTCACATACCTACCTGCACACAATATATCTGTGTTGTATCTCTTCCCCACAACATTTCCTCCTAATACCCCCTCTTTATATGTACCGCCATCTCAAACTCTCCTTTCACAATCTTGCTGATTTACCCATCTACTCACCCTCTCCAATCCCTGGATCACTTCATTGTATATTCTTCCCTCTAACTTGTGTGTTTGGCTTCTGCTCCCTCCATGTCACATCTTCACCATCTCTCTCTTTCCACCTGAAGTAACCATGTTTCTTCTCTAATGCAAGACACCTTTTCTGTCTCAATACTTTTCCCCACCCCATTTGAGGGGTTTTGTCCTGCATGTTACTTAGTGACCTAACTGTTGTTAGTGCCACATAAAAAGCACCCAGTACACTGTCAAGTGATTAGTGTTAGGAAGGGCATTCAACCGTAGAAACCATGTCAAAGCAGGTAGCAGTGCTCGGTGCAGTCTTCTGACTTGCCAGTTCTTGCCAAACCAGCCAATCCATGCCAGCATGGAAAACTGATGTTAAACAATGATGATGCTACACAAAAACAATGTGTTTCTTTCAGTTTCCAGGTCAAACCAACTCAAAGCTTTGATCACCCTGGGCTATAGTAGCAGATATATGCATAAGGTGCCAGGCAGTGGACTTGAATCCCAAACCATTTAATTGGGAAGTGGCCTTAATCACACACACACACAATATATATATATATTTATATATATATATATATATATATATATATATATATATATATATATAAAATGAACTTCTGTACAATTTATATCTACCAAATTGTACTCACAAAGCTTTGGTTCATACTCTTAACCAGACTACTGCCCAGCTAGAGTGAAATTGGGACCAGCAAGTTGCTAAGTAAACCTCTTAACCACCCAGCCATAAATGTTTATGAATGAAAAATATAGTTTCAAATTACGTAAGTAAACTCCTGATAAGTCAGATCAAAAGAATTAGTAGAGAAACATAGAACGTAATGTTAAGCTATATATATCTATATAAAACTGAGAATGTGTGTCTGTCTGTGAATCCCTAAAACTCGAGCAGTACCCAACCGATTTCATTCAAATTTTGCACATGCATTACTTAGGGTCCATGAAGTGTCATGGGCTGAAAAAAGTTTCAACTTCTTGCCTAATGTGGGCTCAGAGCAATCTTTTAGATTGGTTCAGTATTGTGTTGAAAGTGAATACTGTTTCACTTTTAATTCTAATGTGATAACACTAAGTCCAAGGTATATAAAAATACACATTTACCCTTCAATTACCAGTTAATAATTATTGTAGACTTACAAGGTATTTACAATTACATATTAAACCTTAAATTAACATTTAATACATGTGCTTAATATATATATATATATATATATATATTAAGAAATTTATAATAATTATTGTGGCATTTGACATTAAATTAGCAGTTTGTACATGTTCTTCTATTTGGTTAATTTATATATATAAAATTCTTTATCTCTCTGTCTGTCTCTCTTCCCAATGCATTCTCAAATGGCTCCACCAAATCAAATCAAATTTTACAATAGTATCACACCCCATGAGTGTCAACATATAATTTGTTTTTTTCCTTTTGATTAAAACAAGATAATATTTTACAGAGATAATCTTTCTGTAGTCAATTACAGTACAGGACATTTTATACCACATCAACGACGACATCACATTTTGTATTTGAGTGTGTATGTGTGTCAGTGTATGAATGCGCATGTGTCTGTCAGTGTGTTTGTGTGTGTTTCTGCATTCGACAAAAACGTCACATTTTGTATCTGAGTGTCTATGTGTCTGTGAGTGTATGTGTGTGTGTTTCCACATTAGGGACGTTAATCAATATACACATCTATGCATACATATATACATGTGACAACTGGCATGTGTGAATGTATGTATGTGTGTGTTTCTCTTACTATATAGTACACCCCATGACTGTCACTATGTAATTTTTTTCATTTCCATTAAAACAATATTACATTTCATAGACATACTCTTTCTATAGGCAACTATAGTACAGGACATTTTATATGAATATGTGTTTCTGTGTTCGATATGTATGAGATAGTAAAGGACATTTTATACCACAACAACATCACATTTTGTAAATGAGAGCATGTGTGCGTGTGCATCTGTTTGTCTGTGATTGAGTGTTTCCTCATTAGGTACATTAGCAAACACACACACACACACACACACACACATATGTAACGACTGACATGAGTGAGTGTATGCGACTATGTGAGAGTGTATGTGTGTATCGTCACATTTTGTATATGAATGTGTATGTATCTGTCAGACCACTTGCTATGCAAGTACATCTCTGTAATTTATTATGTAGTTCTATATTTAAGAGATGAGGAATTATGTACATTATTTACATTTGACGGATATTTGTCCTCATCTTGTTTGTTGTTAACACAATGTTTTGGCTGATATACCCTCCAGCCTTCATCAGGTGTCTTGGGGAAATTTTGAACTTGGGTTCTCATTCCTAAAGTATTTTTCGATATTATTATTATTCAATATTTTAAACAAAAAATTATGAATGTAGAAAAAAATATACATTAATCTGTGTTTTTCTAAGCAGTTGTATGTATGTAGTATGTCTATATTTTTGTATGCAGTGTAAATCAACCAAATATCTGCCACATACAAAAACTATCTTCCTAGTTAGCCTTCCTTTGATATTGCTGTACCTCTTATGTGTCCATAGCTTACACTGGGTACATCTTATATAGTTTCTACCTACGCCTTTTCTACAGATTGAGCAGGGCCATCTACCTGAAGGGGTTTGTGTTTTATCTACCTTCTTACTTATTAGGACTTTGGTTTTAGCTAGGTTGACTAAGGCCCTTCACTTCTAGTCCTTGCTTCTTCACCTGAAACTTCTCTAGTTCTGATAGTGACTCAGCAATTAGCACAAGGTCATCAGCATTGAGGAGCTCCCAGGGGCATCCTGTCTTGAATTTTTCTGTTATTGCCAGGAGGACTATGATAAATAGGAGGGGGCTGAGGACTGAACCTTGGTGGACCCCTACCTCTATCCAGAATTCTTCACTGTACTCGTTGCCAACCCTCACCTTACAGCATCCCTGTACATGGCTCGCACAGCTCTCACTAACCATTCAGCTATCCCTAGTTTCCTCATTGACCACCAGATAAGGGAATGGGGGGACCCTATCAAAGGCTTTCTCCATGTCAACGAAAGCCAGGTACAGAGGTTTATCTTTGGCTAGGTATTTCTCCTGCAGCTGTCTTACCAGAAATATAGCATCAGTGGTGCTTTTACCTGGCACGAACCCAAACTGCATCTCATCTAAATTGATTTGCTCCCTAATTAGTTGGGCTATGACCCTCTCCGTAACTTTCATTACCTGATCTAACAGCTTGATACCTCTGTAATTATTTGTATCAAAAGCATCACCTTTACCTTTGTAGCAGTTGACTATGGTGCTGCTACACCAGTCATTGGATATGACTCCTTCGTGTATCACCTGGTTCGCAATACGGGTGACTAGGCTATAGCCGACACTGCCAGATATTTTGAGCATCTCTGCAGTGATTCCTGATGAGCCGGGTTCTTTCCCTGTCTTCCTACTCTTAATTGCTTTATGTACCATGGTACTGTCAACTCGGATAGCTGGTCTCTCTGTTGGGTTGACATTCGGTAGACTCTCTTTCTCTCATTCATTCTCTTTATTTAGCAACCTTTCATAGTGGCATTTCCAAACCTCTCTCTTTTCAGCCTCGTTTAGTGTTAGTGAACCATCATCTATGCGGACACATTTCTCTCCTACAACATCACAATTCTCTCTCACACACTGTCTTGCAACTGGAAATACCTCAAGTCTTTGGTCCTCACGGCACAGAACATTGGCAAATTTTTTCTTATCTGCTTCCCCTCTGGCTAAATAAACCTGTCACCTAGCTTCCCTTCTGGCAGTCTGATACAATTCCCTGCTACCACCGTTCTTCCAGTACTTCCAAGCCTGTTTCTTTTGTCTAATAACCCTGTCAACAACACTGTTCCACCACCATGTTATTTTGGGTCGAGAGGGAACTTTGCACCATCCACAGATCTGGTCAGTGGCCCTCAGCAGGTTGTCCCGTAGAAATCTCCAGTTGTCTTCTACATCATGTGAAGCTATATTCCTTTCTATTTCGTCAAAGGCTTCGAGTAATACGTCTTTAAATCTCTGTCCATTTGCAGGATCTTTAAGCTTCCAGACCCTAATCATGTGATCAACTAGACAATTGGATGTTGTTAATTATCACTGGTCATAATGCACTTTGCATAATTTTAGGTTTCAAATGATACCACCCAGCCAGCTAAGTAAGCAAGATGATTATGTATATAAAATTTGTCTTAGTCTAAATGACAAAAATATTCTACAATATCTATTATAGTTAAGTCACATCAATTATCTGTCTGTAAAAACTGATTTACAACATGAATACAGTAAATGCTTTAATTTTTTTGTTAATATCTATGTAAACATGCAAGAAATATAGATAAACTGTGTCAAGAATTTTATTAATTATGATTAATTAATAAGAAGCTATAGTTTAGAAGAATGAAAACAACAATTAATTTGCAAATGAATTCTTAATTCTTATTTCTCAAATGTTCTACTATACTGACTGCAATAAGTAGATTTAAGTCCACAAATTGCTCTAAGGAATAATTGCAATTAATAAATGAATTGTTTATTTTCAGGGACTAATTAGTGCTAGAGTAAGTACTAATCTATAGCATAGTATTTAAAGTAGAAACAGAAGTTTGAGGAACAGCTGGTCTTGATTAACTGAGTCTAAGATTTCACAGAAACTGTTTAATCATGACTAGCTTGTAGTTCTCCAGCTATTCAATTACCTACACATACGTTTGGTGGTGCTAGGAAAGGGTGTACACAACAGAAAAGGTAGGCTACTTGATACCTTTGTTTCAAGTATGACACTGTGTTGCAATGCAACATGAATAGTGAAATCAACAGATATAAAAAGAGAAAAGTCATTAAATGTTGGAACATCACTGAATCTTACACCATGTTTGCTGAAGAGTAGTTACCCTGACAAACTTACAATCATCAAACCATTGATCAAAGTAAAATTTATAGACATAAATGTTACAAGTTGCAATATTATTGTTTTTCTCCTATTCTAATATTATTGTCATAATCAACTAATTAGGAAAATTACCTTCAATAAAATAAAAGAATTCAAGTTACAATAATAAAACTAAAAACAAAAAACAACCAATTTTGTTCATATGGTTTCAATATAAAATTATGTTTCACAACATTCAGGTCAGAAAGTGTTGTTAACAATTAACAGTGACATACAAGGTAGTATCAAAAAGTTACCAGACTAGCTATGTTTAATAAAAAAATAACTTATTTACCTAATACAGTTCTATATTTAAGAGATGTGGAATTATGTACATTATTTACATTATTTATATTCAATGGATATTTGTCCTCATCTTGTTTGTTGTTAACACAATGTTTCGGCTGATATACCCTCCAGCCTTCATCAGGTGTCTTGGGGAAATTTCAAGCCTGGGTTCTCATTCCTAAGGTATTTTTCGATATTATTATTATTATTATACAGGTAACTACCTGGAATCGAACTCGGAACCAGGCAGTGACCTTAATAATAATAATAATAATAATAACATCAAAAAATACCTTAGGAATGAGAACCCAGGTTCAAAATTTCCCCAAGACACCTGAGGAAGGCTGGAGGGTAAACATGAGGAGGACAAATATCCATCAAATGTAAATAATGTAAATTATTTACCTAAGCTTTAATATCCTCTCCTTTGAAACAGTCATCTTGTACAGCAATGCACTGGTCCTAATGTTCCTGCCACTTTTGGAATTCAGCCTGGAAGTTGTTTTCCATAAGTGAGTCAAGGACCTTCTGTGATTCGCTCTTGATCTTGATGATGGTATTAAAATGGTGACCTTTGAGCTGCATTTTCATTTTGGAGAAGAGATGGATGTCTGCAGGTGCTAAATATTATAAATAGGGCAGATGTAGAAGCGATGTCTTTTTTTTGGCAAGAAACTCATGAGTGAGGAGAGCCCAATGACAGGGTGCATTGTGTCATGAAGAATCTCATTCTTCACGCTCCACAGATCCAGTCACCTTTGCTGAATGTCCTCCCTTAAATGCTTTAAAACATTGCAGTAGAACTCTTAATTGACAGTCTAGCCCTAGGGGACAAATTCTTAATGCACAATATCAAGGATGTCAAAAAAAAAAAACAACGAGCATGCTCATGATTGGGATTCAGCTCTGTTGTGCCTTCCTCGGTTGTAAAGATGAAGGGCTCTTCCATCGTGATAACTGCTGCTTCATCTCAGGGTCATACCTGTAGACCCAACTCTCATCACTGGTGATGATCCTCAACATGAAGGATGGATCATCAGCAGCATGCTCACGGAGATCTTGACAGACTCTGATGCAATGTTCTTTTTGATCTGTGGTGAACAGGTGATGGACAAACATGCCAGAGACACACTACATGTTCAATTCAGATGTTAGGATTGCCTGCACAAACCAATATGACAGACCAACATCAGCAATGTCATTGATTGTCCTCAGACGATCCTCATGTACAAACTGATGAATTTTCTCCACATTTCTGGGGGTGATGCTCATGGCAGGTCTTCCAGGTTAATCATCATCTTCCAAAGATGTTCTCCTGCTTTTGAAGTGCCTGTGCCACTTGAAACATTGCGTATGACCTACTGCCTCATCGCTGTAAGCTTGCTGAAGCATGCTCAATATCTCTGTAGCAGACTTCCTAAATTTAACGCAAGATATCACATTGACTCTTTGTTTCAGTCCACCACAAAATTGCAGACTGCAGAATACACATGATCACAAAAACACAAATTTCATACTTGTGAAGTAAACACAGTGATGTCACTTGGCATACTGCCTCATGAAGGTCACTGCCAGCTCTCAGACCACACACAACTGTGTGCTGCCAACTGCTGGTGTGCTACAGAACTAATCTGGGAACTTTTTGATACCATCTCATATATCATTTAAATCTTAAATGCAAGATCACAGCTTATAAGCTCCAGATTTTGAAGTTCACATAAAAACCACTACTTTGCATCTGTTATCTTTGTACCAACTTTTCAAGAGTAACACCTAACTCAAACAGTTCTCTACACAACTTATAGTCAATAGTTTAAGAGAGCTTAATTGAAAATCATAAAGCCTAATATTTTATATCCACACCACACTCTACACCGCTCCATCATGGGCACAGACCAAAAATTAGCATGGCATATCTACTATTTGTATCCAGTGGAGAATACTATGTGTTTACTACTGAACTTGGTTTGTTCAAATTAACTCTTTAGCATTTAAATTGACCATATCTGGCCAAAATATTCAATCCATTTTCTGTTCTAACCAGCCAAACTTGGCATCTCACATCTACCCTACAATGTCATTCTAAAAATACACAATCACATCATCAAAATTTCCAAGCTACAAGATAATGCATATCTAATCCAAAACAATGTGAATAAATAAGCATTACATTTGACAGAGTCATCTGAATGCTGAAGGGTTAAAACACCCTGAGGATACTCAATAAAGACAATAATCAATTCTAAGAATGCTCAGCAAATAAAGCACTGATTTTTGCTAATTGCATGTGATGGTATTTGAATTACATATCAATTAATTACCTGTTAAATAAACAGAGCAAGGCTGTATGTGGTCACAGGAATTGTTAGAAATAGCAGCCAAATCTCCTTAAAATCATACACTATTTTCTTATATAAAGACAGATAAAAAATATCATAATATTTACATAATCCCAAAACATGGTAAAGGGTGGAACTTCATTAGCACTATACTGGGGCTAAACAACAACAACAGCATATTATCCTCTAGTAATATATATTTATATACACACACACACACAAAAGTACACTGTGTGCATACAGTGAACGAGAAATTATATTAAGGTAGCAACAGTACCACACCTTCCAATTATCTCAAGCACGTTGCATTTACATTACAAACTGTGTAATATCCTTTTTCATAACATAAATAATGATTTATTTTGGCAATGTAACAGACCAATTGTATAAAGAAACAGTTTATAGTTAATTGAATTTACCTATGTATATTTTGTTACAAACTGTGGAGTTCAATACACACAGACAGACAGACATATATATATATATATATATATATATATATATATATATATATATGTGTTGATTTCTCAGCCCAAGAATTACAGCGTGATGTGCTGCTTGACTGGTCCCCCCTCTCTCTCTCTCTCTCTCTCTCTTTATATATATATATGATGATGATGATGATCATCTTTTCTCCCGCCATGCCTCTGTCTACCCCTCCATCCTCTCTCTCTCCTTCGTAGTTTTTCCTTAAGGTCTTCAGGTTCTGGCTATATATAAATGAGAAACCCATTCTAAATTATCTCGCTGACATACTACGACGAAATACCCAAGATGCAGATAAGATAGAGATTTTTTATTTATTTACGGCCTCAAACATCTCATAATACCTTCGCGCTTTAGTTTTGCCCCCTATTATTTATCTTGTTTCTCTCCATGAAATTCAATTGAATTCTGTTGTTGTCTTAAATTCATGCTTATTCATTTTCTAAGCTTCCTAAATTCATGCTACGTTATATTCTAATCACCCAGAATTCATTGCTCTTTTAAAAATTACGATTTATGCATTGTTGTCTCTCAAATATTTAAAATCTACAATTAAGAGCCCTATCTACTCGCTGGCGGTAACCCGCCCTCCCACCCCCTCCACCGGAAGTTCATTCCTCTGTCATCCCACCCCCTCCACCGGAAGTTCATTCCTCTGTCATCCCACCCCCTCCACCGGAAGTTCATTCCTCTGTCATCCCACCCCCTCCACCGGAAGTTCATTCCTCTGCCATCCCACCCCCTCCACCGGAAGTTCATTTCTCTGTCATCCCACCCCCTCCACCGGAAGTTCATTCCTCTGTCATCCCACCCCCTCCACCGGAAGTTCATTCCTCTGTCATCCTGTCAACCTCGGCTGTCTCCCGGAACCCATCTAGTGGCCTTGGCCATCCTCTCCCCTACCTTTGGGTAGCGCATTAAGGTTGAGAAATGTTTGCAGGTTGTAGGTACTGTTTTGCTTATGAATTCTTCCAATTGCAAGTTTTCTTTTCAGGTACACGACACTGCTTTTCCCCTTCCCAGGCTACAGGCCCACACCCCCAACACCCATACTGTTAGGATTGGCACTCTCAACGTCGGCACGCTGAAAGGTAGATCTGGTGAAATTGTTGAGATGCTTGAACGGAGATGCGTAGATATGTGCTGCATCCAGGAAGTAAGATGGAGAGGAGGTTCTGCAAGGTTCCTCACAGGCAAAGAACACAGGTACAAGATTTTCTGGGCAGGGAACACTGACGGGGTCGGGGGCGTAGGAATACTTCTAGCGGAGAAATGGGTGGATAAGGTAATCGAGGTCGTTAGAGTAAGTGACAGAGTACTTAAGATCAGACTAGTGCTTCATCATAGATTAGCTACTGTCATCTCAGCCTATGCACCTCAACCTGGGCTACCAGATGGTCTGAAAGACCAATTCTATGACACCCTCTTGCAAACTACCTCGTCGACGAGTGACAGGGACCTTCTCTTTGTGGCTGGAGACTTCAACGGTCATGTCGGACGTCGTGCTGGGGGCTTCCATGGCATACATGGAGGCTATGGCTTCGGTTCCCGCAACGAGGAGGGAACCAGACTGCTGGAGTTCTGTGATGCAACCAATCTTATGGTCTGCAATACCAACTTCAGGAAACCTGCCAGTCACCTAGTCACCTACCGCTCCGGCAGACACTCTAGCCAAATCGACTACATCCTCGCCAGAAATAGGGAAAGAGGGCGGCTTATAAATGCCAAAACCTACCCTGGCGAAGAATGTACCCCACAACATAGATTAGTAGTTAGCGACTTTGGGATCAAGGCAAAATGGGTGCCCAGAATTAGACAGGCTTGGAGAAGAAGGGTGTGGAAGCTTAAAGACCCTGCAAACGGACAGAGACTTAGAGACAAGTTACTTGAAGCATTTAACGAAATAGAAGGGGATATAGCATCATACAACGTGGAAGACAATTGGAGATTTCTGCGGGACAACCTGTTGAAAGCCACCGACCAGATTTGTGGGTGGTGTAAGGTCCCCTCCCAACCCAGAGTAACGTGGTGGTGGAACAAGGAGGTAGACAGGGCTATTAGACAAAAGAAACAGGCTTGGAAGGACTGGAAGAACGGTGGTAGCAGGGAATTGTACCAATGTGCCAGAAGGGAGGCTAGGCGACAGGTTTATTTAGCCAGAGGGGAAGCAGATAAGGAAAGATTTGCCAATGTTCTGCGCCGTGAGGACCAAAGACTCGAGGTATTTCGTGTTGCAAGACAGTGTAGGAGAGAGAATAGTGATGTTGTAGGAGAGAAATGTGTTCGCATGGATGATGGTACGCTTGCATTAAATGAGGATGCAAAGAAAGAGGTCTGGAGATGCCACTACGATAGATTGCTTAATAAAGAGAATGAATGGGAGAAAGAGAGCCTGCCTTATGTCGACCCAATAGAGGGACCAGCTATCCGAGTTGATAGTACCAGGGTAGATAAAGCAATTAAGAGTATGAAGACCGGGAAAGCCCCCGGCCCATCAGGAATCACTGCAGAGATGCTCAAAATATCTGGCAGTGTTGGCTATAGCCTAGTCACCCGTATTACGAACCAGGTGATACACGAAGGAGTCATACCCTATGACTGGTGTAGCAGCATCATAGTCAACTGCTACAAAGGTAAAGGGGACGCTTTAGATACAAATAATTACAGAGGCATCAAGCTGTTAGATCAGGTTATGAAAGTTACAGAGAGGGTCATAGCCCAACTAATTAGGGAGCGAATCAATTTAGATGAGATGCAGTTTGGGTTCGTGCCAGGTAAAAGCACTACTGATGCCTTATTTCTAGTGAGACAGTTGCAAGAGAAATACCTAGCTAAGGATAAACCTCTGTACCTGGCTTTCGTTGACATGGAGAAAGCCTTTGACAGGGTCCCCCGATCCCTTATCTGGTGGTCAATGAGGAAACTTGGGATAGAAGAATGGTTAGTGAGAGCTGTGCGAGCCATGTACAGAGATGCTGCCAGTAAGGTGAGGGTTGGAAATGAGTACAGCAATGAATTCCGGGTAGAGGTAGGGGTCCACCAAGGTTCCGTCCTCAGCCCCCTATTATTTACCATAGTCCTCCAGGCAATCACAGAGGAGTTCAAGACAGGTTGCCCCTGGGAGCTCCTCTATGCTGATGACCTTGCCCTAATTGCGGAGTCACTATCAGAACTAGAGGAGAAGTTTCAGGTGTGGAAGCAAGGTCTAGAATTGAAGGGCCTTAGAGTCAACCTAGCTAAAACCAAAATCCTAATAAGTAGGAAGGTAGATAAAACACAAACCCCTTCAGGTAGATGGCCCTGCTCAGTATGTAGAAAAGGAGTAGGTAGTAACTCTATAAGATGTACCCGGTGCAAGCTATGGACACATAAGAGGTGCAGCAACATCAAAGGCAGGTTAACTAGCAAGTTAGTTTTTGTTTGTGGCAGATGTTCAGGTGCAATAAAGACTGCAAACAAACAGGAAACAACTTCTATCTCATTCCAGGGTGAAAAACTAGAGGTAGTCGATAGCTTCCGCTATCTGGGCGACCAAGTTAGTAGTGGGGGTGGGTGCGCTGAAAGTGTAGCTGCTAGAATAAGAATAGCCTGGGCAAAGTTTAGAGAGCTCTTACCCCTGCTGGCGACAAAGGGACTCTCACTCAGAGTAAAAGGCAGACTGTATGACGCATGCGTACGAACAACCATGCTACATGGCAGTGAAACATGGGCTGTAACTGCTGAGGACATACGTAAGCTCGCAAGGAATGAAGCCAGTATGCTCCGTTGGATGTGTAATGTCAATGTGAATACCCGTCAGAGTGTAAGTATCTTGAGAGAAAAGCTGAACATTAGAAGCATCAGTTGTGGCGTGCAAGAGAGACGATTGCGCTGGTATGGACATGTGGTGAGAATGGAGGAGGATAGCTGCGTGAAAAAGTGCCACACCCTAACAGTTGAGGGAACCCGTGGAAGAGGTAGGCCCAGGAAGACCTGGGCTGAGGTGGTGAGGCAAGACCTTCGTACATTGGGCCTCACCGAGGCGATGACTACGGACCGAGACCTTTGGAAATGGGCTGTGCGTGAGAAGACCCGGCAAGCCAAGTAAGATCGTTGCCAGTGCCCCTGGACTGGTTCTTGTGTGGTTGGCACATGAGATGCACCACTTTGAGCGTGGCCGTTGCCAGTACCGCCTGACTGGCTCCTGTAGGATTTTCGAGCGAGATCGTTGCCAGTGCCCCTGGACTGGCTTGTGCGGGTGGCACATAAAAGACACCATTTCGAGCGTGGCCGTTTTCGTGCGGGTGACACGTAAAAGCACGCACTACACTCTCTGAGTGGTTGGCGTTAGGAAGGGCATCCAGCTGTAGAAACTCTGCCAAATCAGACTGGAGCCTGGTGTTGCCATCCGGTTTCAACAGTCCTCAGTCAAATCGTCCAACCCATGCTAGCATGGAAAGCGGACGTTAAACGATGATGATGATGATGATGATGATGATATATATACATACATACACACACACACAGATAATATATATATATTTATGCACATATATACATACACAGTATATAATCATGATTCTTTATTGCCCACAAGGAGCCAACACAGAGGGAATGATATAAAACACAGGTTGATAAAAATGAATGAGTTTTACAAAGAGATGGGCAATTTAAAAATTTCTGAAAAATATATCGCATGGTTTAATATACAAGGACAATGCAATGAAGTGGGGGACGTGTTTGGCTCTGACCCCACAAGCCCTGTTCCACCACAGACCTTTTAATTTTTCTTCATTGTCTACACTTACGTCTGGTCATTCATACCCAGCATTTGTACCACTTTCTTCCATCTTTTGTTATATGTTGCAGCCAACAGCCGTATTTTCGTTTTGAGATGGAAAATGAAGAAGGTTATTAAACCTTGGCTGGAGATGAAGATGCCTGTTGCTACTCCTTTCATAAGAGATTTCCATACTGACTCTTTCACCATAGCAATTACGAGAAAACAAACCCCTTCTTCCTTGTTAAAGGAAGATGGCGGAGTAATCTTAATGATTGATTCGGATGACAGCTGTACTCTTCCCATACGGGACAGCAGCTGTTCAACATAAACTCACAATTCCAAGATTTTCGGACATTGTACAATGGCGTACAGGACAGTTTCTCTGTCCTACTCACATCTTGGACAAGTGAGTGAAGACTGACCTCCATGCCTTGCAAGTTTATCATGAACAGGTAAGGCTCCTCTGTAACACTGGCAAGCCAGGGATTTTTGGAAATTATCCAAGGACCTTGTCTGGAATGTACGTTGGAACAGGCCAACTAGTTGACCATCGTCGAGACCCAGGGTGTCTCCCAGGATATCGTCACACTTTGCCTCTACCAACCCTCTATAGAACAACAAGGTGGAACCCTGACCACCAGCGCCACCCGTGTGACAGAGAAGAGGAAAGGCTTGACTGCATTTGGCCTGCCAAGCCCCTGCTTTCAGTCTACACTTAATCCAAGAATTCAGTCCACTAAAACTAGTGAACTTAAGAAAAAAAATCACCTCGACAAACAGAGACCACACCTGTTCACCATCCAGAGTATATGATCAGTCAAGACACTACCTCCGAGTTTCAGACAAATATACTTCAGTAAATATTTGTATTGTAGTAGATTTTAGATAAATATTTGAAACTCAGAGTAGTGTTTTCACTAGTTTCACTACTATAATTATAAAAAATTTAACTATTTTCAAATATTGTATGCATTATCTTTTGTTTTATAACTAAACTAAACTATTACTCTCTCTCTCTCTCCCTCTCCCTCTCCCTCCCTCTCCCTCTCCCTCTCTCTCTCTCTCTCTCGTGCACACACACACACGAAAGAAATTACAACAAGCTTTTTTTTACTTCTTTTTTTTACAAGAATGGTGACTTCACCAAAACATTGCTTTTTTGACCTTACTCTGCAGGATTGAACTCAGCCTCTTGAGATACAGAAGGAAACATTTGTAAAGCTTTTGTCTAACTTTCTGCCTTCTGATTCATCTCCATGACAACAATAACAGGAAATAACATTTTAATCAATATTACCATGGCCTTGATTTGTCAAAACAATTCCGATTTGTGTGCATGACAGGGGACAAGAGTGCTAGGGCAATATCAAGAATATCATGGGTATGAGAAATATACATATTTCTCATACCCATGATATTCTTGACATCTCTTGGAAGGCAAGTCACATATACATGTGACTCAGAAACAATATAATACTTATGGAAACATTCCTGAACTTTAGCTCCTGTGACTCAATTGTTACTTTAAAAGCTATTTGTTTCTGTTTCTCATGTAGTCATATTCTAAAGATAGTCGATTGAAATTCTCATAAAAGTGAACAAAAAAGGTCTATGAGTTTTAAAACTACATTGGCAACACGTTCTGATTTTAATTACCCACAAAACATGCTTAATAAACACTACCACAATCTGTTTATTTCATGAAATATCACTTGCTTATACTGAACATGCAGCCACAACAGAAGGTTGGAGTTAAACAAGTTTATGATCTAAAAATAAACATATACTTTCTGTATTATAAGAGTATGTGCAGCAATAATGATGGAACGGGCAGTCGATCATATTAAATAATGCATGAATAAATGTGTTATTGGCACGAAAGAAATCTCTGAGTACCATCAGTCGCTGAAAGATTTACTTGAGTTAGTTGTATGAATTCTATTTATCAAGTAAACCTATAGACATTTAGAAGTCTAATGATATCTAGTGAGTTTATAAGCATCTAAAGCATTTAATGAGAAATTTAAGTCAATGTCCTTAATTAACACAACAAAGGAACAAAGAGTAATCTAGGTGTTTATCAAGGTTCTATTTTCTCTTTTCAAGAATTTAATACAACAAAATCAGCTAAAATGTTTAACCCTTTTAATAATAACCAGCTGCCTAAAACTATGTACTCTAAAATGTTTGTATTTAAATTAAAATCTTAATCAAAAATGCTCATTACTATATGAATAATTACATGAGGTCAGTTCCAGCATAATATATATCAGTATATGCATATATATGTGTGTGTGTGTGTGTGTGTGTGTGTGTGTGTGTGTGTGTGTGTGTGTGTGTGTGTGTGTGTGTGTGTGTGTGTGTGTGTGCGTGCGCGCGTGCGTGCGTGCGTGCGTGCGTGCGTGCGTGTGTGTAATTGAAACAAGCTTAATTTTTTAACATAAGGGGAAAATAAAAATGTATGAAAATAAAAATACAAAAAAAAAATCTTTTTGCAGAATAAATGCTTTCATATTATAATTTAACGGAAAATATATTGGAATACATATTCCTAAGTTTGATATATATGGACGTATATAGCGTTCTCGGTGGGTGGGTGTATACATACACACATTGTATATCGAGTTTTTCTGTTTGTGCTACCAAATTTATATAGATATTTTTTTAACTCTTTAAAATTCTATTTTTATTGAAAATCAGTTTAGATACTCAAAAAGTCTAGTCACCGGAAATAAAGTTATGAAAGGTTAAAAGACATTTATTCCTTCATTTAATTGTTTGTAATGAAAGAACTTAGCTGTATAGTTCAATAAAGTTACTAAAACTCTATATTTTGTTTGAAATAGTAGTTCAGAAGCAGAGCAGGAATCCTGAAAGTTTAATCCTTTTGTTACCATATTTCTGTTGAAATACACTGCCTTTGTTTAAATTAAGTATGGTACATAAATTAACATGTAATGTTGATGTAAAGTTTTAGCTGAGATCCCTTTAAAAATGAATGTTTGTATCATAGAACCAGGGGTGATCAAAAGGGTTAAATATAAAAAAAAGTATCAGAGATTATTATTGTCTAACCTCAGGGAAGTTCTGGTTGAGTAGAGATTTGGCACAGTTGATTGAATAACTAAGTACAACCCTTAGATTTGTTGTTCCAGATATACCATGCCTCCATCTAACTGAGAACTAGATTTCACACTCCAACATGCAGTGTTGAGTCTTAATAGATGAAGTGTAACAGTTGGATATGTAATCCTTCCACTGTCCAGTCTATTTCTGCATGCCTTGTTTAACCCTAGGCTTACTCTGATCAGATAAACCATCGTCAAAGATGTTCCAGTCATGCTCATCCTATTTCTTTGCATATCAGAACATATCAGGTACTCTATTATCCAATGGGTCTTTTTGTTTAACAATGGTTGGGTGTGATTTGAGGGAGATATGGTCACTATTTCTCAAAAACCATGTAAAGACACTACTTTCACCTAAACCATGATTTAGAGCGCTCATCATTAGTTCCTCTGTATACCTGGATTCTAGTGTGCGTAGGTGGGTGGTGATATTGAGAAATTTACTTGGTGTTGGATTGTGGGATTGTTATTTGACATTGTCATGAGTTGGGATGTGGTCTGGTTAGTGTTATTACTGCGGCTATATAGTATTTTACTGTTTGCTTTGTGGTTTATGTCAGATACAAATGTTTGCCAATTTTGTGTTTTTACTTGGTATCAAATAACTAAAAGATTAACAAAGAAAATATATCAAGTTTTATTTTTGTTACGTGCAATGTTGGTGTGTTGAGTTCAAAGTTATTCTTTAATTTTATCAGTTTGGCCATTTCTGTCATGTAGCAGTGGTTGTTTTTTTGAATTACCTTGTGATATATTTTGGATCCATCTATAATTATTAAAAGTAAGGGTTTCGACCTGGGAAAAGGTAACCCAATAAGTATAAATGAAGCTTCAGTGTAGCAAATAAGTTGGGAAAAACACCCTATTCTTTTTTTTTTTTCTTACCGCATGCAGAAATATTAAAGAACTACAAGATTTATGGCTGACCAATGTTTGATGCTTATTTACAATGAAGACAGGTTTGCACATCAGTTACACTGGGGTTCCAGATACCTTTTAAAATGTTGTTGATGCAACATGCAAAGCAAAATATGTTTGGATTATGCATATGATAAAAAATACTGACCAATGTATTTCCCCCACCTTGAATTTTATACTGATATTATAAAAATAAATTTATATTGTGAAAACAAATACACAGTGAAAAATATTACAATAAAAAGAGAAAACAATTCAGAGTATATTTAAAACTAAACTACCCGTGACCTGTTGAGCCACCATGGAAGTCTGAGTTTCCAAGCAATGGAGTTTTGTTTCATGGGTTTTATTTTTCTTTTCCATGTTATTTTGCATGCTTTCAATGAATGTGACATCGAAATCACAGCTAAACAGCTCCTTTCCCCGGAAAAGGAAAGATTTGGCTGATATTTCTTGCACACCCTGCTACCACGTAACAGCTATTTTGGGTCCTTTATCACAAATAGCTGTTACATGGTAGCAGGGCGTGCTAGAAATAGCAGCCAAATCTTTGGTGGTGAGATACATTGAATACACTCGAATGAAACCCATGGAATAAAACTATTTCACACCGTAGTTATGGGTCTTTTACAAAATATTTACCATATTTTTAAAGTCATTTTCACTTTAAAATATTTTGCCCATCATAATGTGTTTAATGGAAAGGTTAGAGTTTCTTCCCTTTCAGGGTTAAGTTATTTTCGGAGTATTTTCCCCATTATGCACCTTTTTAGATATTTATACTCCAAAGGCCCGAATATCTCAATAACTACTGGTCCGATTTACGTGAAACTTGTTTTATTCCGTTTGTATTCACATTTCAGGGGCATTTACTTTCAAAGTATTTTCCCATTATGCACCAGTTTGGCTGTGTAACACTGCAAGCAAGTAAGCAAGATTGAACTTCATTTCTAATGTATTATAGACAATAAAACAAAAATAAAGTCATAAATTTCACTAAAGTTTTTCTTACCAAGTAATATGCTTTTATGTTTTTTACTAAATTATCCCAGTTCTGAATTCTAGCATTAACATCACTGATGTTAGTATTAACTTTGCTGTAAACAGTTTGTGGGTCTCTGAAAATGACAAAAGGATGAGAAACATAAGTAAAAGATTAAAAAAAATTTATTGCTTCAATTAAATAAATCAACATCATACTAACAGAAATAGAATTTAAGCATTTCTGATTAAACAAACAAAATAAAATCTAGGCCACATTTGTAAATAAGTTTCCATATAAAATTGTATATAATATACATTATATACTGTGCTGACAGAAATTATATCAAATATGATTATCTCAAATGTATTGAAAAATGACAAGTGAAAAATACAGAAAACTATATTTTTATATACTTACTTATTTACATGTAGCAGACTTTGTTTAAAACAATTTTGAAAAACAACAAAAATTAATCTTGGTTCACCATTTGTTTCAATTGTACACAAATTCAAAATTTAGTAAATTATGGGGAAATCATCAGAACAATACTGAGCAGGGAAAGGTTTTGCGGATACTTTCTAATTTAATAATTCCTTTATTACTAGTTTTTTTGTGAAAATTTTGATCCTGAATTTTCTTGGTTAAGTGCAGGTTTAAATTATTTTAATTTGTAGTTCTACTGAGTGCCATGTAAAGTAGTATGCGTAAAAAATGATTGAAGGCTGGTATATAACAACCTGAATAAATGACTGATTTTGTGATATGGTGTTGATCATTGTAAATGCCAGGATACAGGAAACTAAAGTTTGTTTAAAGCAAAGGGAAGAAGAATATCACAAGGTGTTAAATGTAATTTTGGGAGAAATATCTCCTCTTGTTTCTTATAATCAGTCAGTATTTGTGCATGAAGGTAGAGATTATGAAGAGATTTTATTAAAATTTATGTTCCATGAAATAGAACATGTCTTGAGTCATGATCATATAATATGATAAGCATACCGTCCTTTAGTTTCAAAACATACAGAGGCATTCTCAATAGCATCAATGTATTTAAAAACTCAAGTGGATAACTCATAATGATGCTATTAACTTTTCTATATGCTGAGGTATATTCAGGTAGTAATGCATTGTTCCAAAGTAACTACATTTTTAGGAGTTAACACTATCTCTGATTATATACTTTTAATTAATTCTTTGCTGTTGAATCTCCAAATATATTTCTGATAAGACTCCACATCACCTAATATTAGTTCAGGAAGAGATCTCTGCTGGATCTTCTTACAGTTTACATTTATTAGTCAGTGCACTATTTCCAACATAAAGTAGCTGTCTATTCTTCTTGCTCTGTGATCATGTTTTCTGACAAGCTTAAACATTTTTAGATTAGGCCAAAACTGAGATGATTTAACACAATTTTCAGTTGTAGCAGCATTAAGACCTCTGATATTATGGGAAAGTCTCCTAACAACAATTTTGCCATCAAAAGGTTTAACAACCCCTGATATACTTTCCAAAAATGCCAACGACTTGCAGAATATTAGCAGATAGCACCAAACCTTCATCTGTGATGAATATTTTAGTAGCTTCTATTTTTTGTGACTCCACAGAAGTAATTTTATGTAGGTGGAAGGATAGCTTTTCAGGTACCACTATACAATGTTAAGTGATCAATTAAAAATCTGTTGTAATGCCAGTTCATGCATAGGAAAGAGCTATTTTTTGTTCAACCCTTCTAACCAACAGTCATTTACATTTTCATTTTGAATCTTGGCATTCTATATTACCAATGAGCAGCCTTTTACATCTTCATTGACATCCAATTTCCTGGAGATCTTCACAGACTTTACTTCAACTCACAGAATCTGCTTCAATTCTTAAACATAGTAAGATACATCAGACACAATTAGATATGAAAATTTTTTGTTTTCCAAAGCTCAGTGTATGTAAGATGTGACTGATGTTTCTCATTCCCAATCTTCATTCACTTGGGATCAGGAATGAAAATCTCTGAATAACAACTCACACAAATTCAGCCTTAAATAAACAGTATTCCACTCTACATAACAATGAATACTCTCTTTCACTTACTTGCAATATAATGGGGAGCAGTGTCTAATGAGTGCATGATTATATATTATATACACATACCACAATAGAGAAATCAAATTCTTGAAAAATTAAAAATACTTGGTTTATAAGATAAAGATCCAAATAGAAAACATAATTATTAATATGATGAGTGAAAGGAAAAAGTGATATGGGAAGAAAAGAAAACAAATCCAGCATAGAAGCAGAACTTGATACCAGGTCTACAGCCTAGCTGCTGACATATATGGCACTGTAAGGTAGATCTTGCTCCTTTAGTGATGCGTTTAAAACCATGTAAGCTTCTCACATAACATTTTCCTAAACATTCTAACACTTGAAAGGTAACAGTAATTCCTTTCTTGCCTAAGATTTCAAAATCAGACATTTACAATAACATCTGACATAGGCAAACTTTTAAGAAACATAAACAGGGTAGCATTTTTTAAATTTTTATAATATCAACCACTGAAATAAATAGTATTTCAAAAAGTAGATTAAAGTGATAAAATACCACACACACAAAAGAAAAAGAATTAGAATTAAAAAATGAAGCAACTGAAAACTCAAGCAATTACAAAAATAATTTCAATAGATCACAATACTGTTTTAAAAATAATCAAACGATTTGTTTTTAGCAAGAAACTTCTGAAAAATATTTTAATTGTACATGAAAGAACTGTATCAGTTGATTTTAATTATTATTGTAAACTTATACTTTAAAACATTTATTCTAAAATACTATCAAAATGTAGTTTGAATGCTCAAGACTACACCATTATAATTTTCCCATTAAGAATGTGAGGATGGTTGTGTGGTGAGGAATATCACATTGCAAATTTACAGTTCAATTCCACTGCATGCTACTTTGTGCAAATGCCTTAACAGCCTCTGGGTGATCAGTATCTTTGGAAATTTCATAAGCAGAAACTGAGCAGGCATCTTGTGTGTGTGTGAGTGTGCATCTTTGTGTTTGTCTCACTGTTTGACAACTGATGTTAGTTTATACCTCTGTAACTTAATTTGGCAAAAAGGTTTGACAAAGCAAGCATCAGATACAAAAATACTGGGGTTCAATTTGATTGATTAAATCTGTCAAAGCAGAGTCTCAGCATAATCTCAGTCCAATGACTGAAATCAATAAAAGAGTAAAGTGTGCATGCATGTGTATTTGCATACATGCATGCGTGAATCTCACTAATGTATATTATTAAAGAATGTAAATATTGGTGAAAAAATTAAGAATGTATTTTTCAAATAAAATACATTGTGCTATTTGTTCTCCACTGAGTTAATGACACTCACTTTGAACACTCTCTGCCAGGAAAGCAGCGTTGGGCTGGCCCATTGTAAACCTGTAACTATTATTGCTATTCTTTTATTCTTTTTAGTTGAATAAATCAATCCTAAGACTTATTCTTTGTAAGCTTAGTACTTATTTATCAGTCTCTATTGCTGAACCACTAAGTTACGGGGGACATAAATACACCAACATTGGTTGTCAAGTGATAGTGGGGGGGGGGTCAAACACAGACACACTATTACATACACACACACACACACACACACACATATACATATACACACACACACACACACACACACACACACACACACACATATACATATATATATATATATACACACACACACACGACGGGCTTCTTTCAGTTTCCGTCTTCCAAATCCACTCATAAGACTTTGGTCAGTCCAAGGCTATGATAAAAGACACTTGCCCAAGGTGCCACGCAGAACCATGTGCTTGGGAAGCAAACTTCTTACCACAGCCTATTGTCCACTAATTACAATTTAAAACAAAAATAAGGCATTCACCCACAACAAATAGAAATGTAATTCATGATACTCATGTATTCAGAAAATGTCATTTACTAAAGAAACAGTTAGGTACATTATTTACTTTATGTACATTCGACGGATATTTGTCCTCATCTTGTTTGTTGTTAACACAACATTTCGGCTGATATACCCTCCAGCCTTCTTCAGGTGTCTTGGGGAAATTTCGAACCTGGGTTCTCATTCCTAAGGTATCCTTCAATGTTGTTGTCATTATATTATTATTGTTCAGGTCACTGCTTGGAATCGAACTCGGAATCTTGGGGTTAGTAGCCCGTGCTCTTAACCACTACGCCATACGACCATGGCCATATGGTGTAGTGGTTAAGAGCACGGGCTACTAACAACAAGATTCCGAGTTCAATTCCAAGCAGTGACCTGAATAATAATAATAATAATAATAATAATAGTAATAATAATAACAACAACATCGAAGGATACCTTAGGAATGAGAACCTAGGTTAAAAATTTCCCCAAGACACCTGAAAAAGGCTGGAGGGTATATCAGCCGAAATGTTGTGTTAACAACAAACAAGATGAGGACAAATATCCGTCGAATGTAAATAACGTACATAATTCCTCATCTCTTAAATATAGAACTGAAACAGTTATGGTGTTTCCATTAGCAAATAACAGCCATGGTTAAGGTATCACATAGCCTTTTTATTTCTAAATTCCAAATATAGCATACCATTGAGACAAAAATTATCACTACTTGCTACTCATATTTTTGAATTTTGTAAATGGGCTTGTGAGAGAGGAGAGTAGCACATCCATCTAACTCATGGGTCACCAAACTTTTTTTCACGGCAGGCCAGATAACTGAGAGAATGACAAGCACGAGCCACATAGCCATTTTATTCAATACAATACAGTGAATACACAAAAAATAAAGACAACCAACATATGGTTGTTTAGCTTTTAAGATATCAATGTTTGCTTTGGAATTGCTGCATCCAACCAAGAGAATTGCTTTCAAATAAACCTCATTCAATGTGCTAACTTCACATACTTTATTTTTGAAAATGTTTGCTCTCAGACATAAGTTGTTCCAAACACTGATGCCATATCAGAGGCAATGAACTCTCATTGAAGGTACTTACACAAAAGGTACAGTGTAGTGGCAGGCCAGATGAACTGACCTCACAGACTGGATCTGGCCCGTGGGCCATAGATTGGTGACCCCTGATCTAACTGATGAGCATTCTTATCAGTTACAGTTTGATTGGAACTTAAAAGATAGTAATATTTCCTGATGATGTAAGATAAATGCTACAATATGATACAATTATGTTAGTACAGTATTGCCTCACATAAGTTTGTCAAAATTTTTTAGCTGTAACAATGAATGAACAGCTGAATACCTATTGCAAAAAGGTACAGTTTTGCATATGTGTTAGCTATTACACAATTCCAACTAAAATTTTTAGACTATTAGAATTTAGAAAAATATAATTTTCAAACCAACAAAATAATACGTTCAGTTGAGTTACAGGTTTTTTTAAGTGCTTTCGGACAGATAATTTGAAATTTATTCCTTGTCTACGAATGAAAGAAAAGGATAAAGCATTCTCAAGAAATAGTTAAACTGATGCCCCAACCCCACCCACACACTAATGATTATAATGAATCTTAATTTATCTTGACCCATCATATCAAACATACTCTTCTCCATAATTTTTTTCTTGCATCTTTTTAAAGTATTAAATTTTCAGTATTATTTCATTATTTGAAAAATCTTCATGATCAACAACAAAAATCAAAACAATGTCATACATATTCATTGTTAAAATACATTTTGGCAGATTGAAACATGAATATGTTAATTGCTATTGCATTTTGTCATTGGAGAACATCACCTTTTAGACAAATGTATGTTCATAACATAATTCATTGGGATATGGGGGACTTTAAGACACCTGTGATTCAATCTTGTTGGGTGTCTCCTCAACCAAAGCTACCCCCAGATCAATGAGTCTAACAGGGGATATTTTTACTCTTGTTTATACGATTCAGTGAAAAAATTATTAGGCGTAGGAGTGGCTGTGTGGTAAGTAGCTTGCTTACCAACCACATGGTTCCAGGTTCAGTCCCACTGCGTGGCACCTTGGGCGAGTGTCTTCTACTATAGCCTCGGGCTGACCAAAGCCTTGTGAGTGGATTTGGTAGATGGAAACTGAAAGAAGCCTGTCGTATATATGTATATATATGTATGTGTGTGTATATGTTTGTATGTCTGCTTGTCCCCCCAACATCATTTGACAACCGATGCTGGTGTGTTTATGTCCCTGTAGCTTAGCGGTTCGGCAAAAGAGACTGATAGAATAAGTACTAGGCTTTCAAAGAATAAGTCCTGGGGTCGATTTGCTCGACTAAAGGCAATGCTCCAGCATGGCCACAGTCAAATGACTGAAACAAGTAAAAGAGTAATGTCTGCCAATGGATAATAAATCATTATGTGCATGGTAAACAGTGAAAATAAAAATGATAATATACATATTCATTTCTAATATACTCCATCAGATTTAAATGTGATATGCTAATCACTGTTGCATTAACTCTTCTCCAAAAACTCAAATTTACTGGTAGCTTTGGCTGAGGAGACACAACAAGGACAAAACACCGATTCCAAAAGCCCCACTATCCAATGAATTGAATGTGCTATGAACGCACATTCAATTGAAAGGAGAAACTGTTTTCCAATGACAAAATACAACAGTAATTAGTTAATCACATTTAAATCTAACCAGAATATCTTAAGAATGAATATATCATCACTCTGATTCTCACTGTTTACCATCCACATGGCTATTATTGGTTGGCAAATATCAGCACACATCAACAACAATTTGTTAGCTGAATCCTATAAACAGAGCCCGAAATTCTTGTTAGATTCATTGGTCTGAGATAACTTTGGTTGAGGAAACACAACAAAGTTGAAACAACAGTTTTCCAAAGTCCCCTTACTCCAATGACTCAAGCGTTATGAACACATATTCACCTGAAAGGAGAAATTATTGTCCAATGATGAAATACAACAGTGATTGGTATATTCATGTTCAAGTTTGCTGGAACATATCAAGAATGAATATGTATGTCATCATTTATTATTTGAATTTAATATTTAAACTGTGTTACCTTTTATATTTAGCCATATTTGAGTTATTTTAAATATTGGTACTGATCTAACATACAGCCACAACTCTGCTTCCCACCCCTTGTGTTTGTTTATTGCCAACTTTCCTATTACACAAAAACACTATTAGCACATCACAATCAAAAAGGATTCTACAGGGTTGCTGCTAAGTCTTTCACTATTGCCATACTATACTCATCAGAGATAATTAACAACTGTAGGCCCTTTTGCTCCCAATTTATTGTAGCTTTCATTGACAGTTTTTAATTCTTTTTTGCTGACTTATAAAAAAAGAAAGAAAAAATACATCTTGGCAATGATTGTAATTTTTACTATAGAGAGAAATATTTTTACACTTTCAAGGTAATTTTATTCTACTTTTCAATGAAATCTATTCTCAGTCAAATTAAACTTGTCTACAATTTTCAATACCCTTCTCATTTTTTACAATAGCTAATTTTAGGTTATATAGCAACTCCACCACAAGACAACGTTGTAGCATATGGAAAATTCACAAGACTGAATCATTGGCAGTCTTAGTCATAGATGATAAATCGTTCATCATTTTCATCAATATTTCATTTCTCAACAAAGATAAGTATAACAAAGATAGAAGTTGAAAAGACTAGAATCAGTGAACAAAGGCAGGTTTAAATTAAGTACCCACACCATTTTGAAAAGTTTTAGTGTATGTTATCTTACCAGTTATAAAACTATAAAGTATCCAGATTAATAGGCCATTTGCCAGGGTGTGTGTGTGTGTGTCTACCCTGGCACCTCATCACTGCTATTTTACCTCTCTTTCCAGTTCCACCTCTATTACTCCCACCCTACACTTCAGTAATGTGAATAGCCATGTAGTAAGAGAAGTGCTCTCTTTCTTTCTTTCATATTTTAACCACTCAGCTCTGAGCATAAAGCCACCTCTCTCTCTCTACTGTAGCACCATTCAGTCAAAGAGGCTCTTTTATCTGTAAGGTGCATAACAACCTTAGTAGTGCTGGTGGAAAAAAATCCAGTACATATCATTAAGTGACTGGTACTATCCAGCTGAAGAAACCATGTCAAAGCAGACACTGGGGAATGATGCAGTCCTCAGACCCATCAGATCCTGTCAACCCATCCAACCCATGCCAGCATAGATTAACATTCAACAAATGATGCGCTCTAAAAAGATAAAACCATAAAACTCAGAAATCAAGTGTCACAACTATTTTAATCTGTCTTGATCTGGTCAAGAATAGTTAAATCGATAATGAAAATTTACTTATGGAAATTGAAATTGATTTTTAAATGACTTTTCACCAGTAAAAAAAATATTACTTTAATTTTCAGAGATGCATTTTATAATGAAGCATAATACTGAAGATTTTATTAATACATAACCACACAGACCACAAAATAAAAGGTATATAAGCTGATATACAAAAGTGCAGCATATATACACACTTCTATTACATGCAGCAGATCTATAAATGAAAATATATAATATATAAGAATTAAGAATTAAAAATTGCTTTACAGATTATTCAATCATACAAAATATTTTCCTTGCATTATAAATCTCAAAATATTAAGATAAATATTCACCAGCTACGCAATTTAAATAGCATTGGAAATTTCTCAGGGATGCCTTCTTCATAAAGAATATATAGTTAGATGTCAATATATTGAGTCAAAAAAGGATTTTTGATTAATTGAAATTATACCCATAATGAGAAGGATAATCATTAGCATTAATGATAGTTATTGTCAGGAAAGGCACAAAAGTTCTTTTCCTTGGCTTCCTTGAAAAAAATTGTCAATGCTAATGATTTTTTTATGGGTGTAATTTCAATAGATTAAGTTATTAGTCTACACTCAAATATAATATTCTTGTTCTTTAAGGAAGTCAGGCTCCAATTAATCGATTGTCTATTATACTTTAAGGTCTACACAGTTTTATTCTTAGACATTATTTCAACTGCATATAATATACTCAAACATGACTTTAGCCTTATATTTTTACAAAAACTAAAAGGGAAGGTTTTGCTTTTACCATAGACATTAGCAATGTGAATGAAGTGAAACAGCTTTAACTAAAAATCCAAAATGAGTCAGACTTGGCTTGCTAGGAGAACAACAATAATAAAAAAAGAGTGGTAAAGGACTACTATATTTGCAGATTAGCAGCAGCAGCAATAGAAGTAGCAGTTTCACATCACTGCTTACTTGATACATAATAATCATCTGTAGCAACAACAACAGCTTTCTGAATGTTATCTCCATTATATCACAGTCATGGACAATAATATCTCTTCACAACTTATGAGAATGTTATTTTCCTAAATAAAGATCTGAGATCATACTAAACCAAATGGAAAAATGATCAGAGGTCTTTATACTCTATTACATAGTCTGTGATAGACTAGAAAACTTTACAAGAGCAATCCAATGATTTTTATTTGGCTTGTTTCCTGACCCCCACCCCCTTAATATCTGAAAATCTGTTCTACATAGTTAAGAGATGAAAAAGAGCTATTTTTGTTCCTTTATATATATTCTTTATTTTTTTACTTGTTTCAGTCATTTGACTGCAGCCATGCTGGAGCACTGCCTTTAGTTGAACAAATTTTTTGTAAGTCTAGTACTTATTCTATCAGTTTCTATTGCCAAACTACTAAGTTACGGGGATGTAAACACACCAATGTCAGTTGTTAAGCAATGGTGGGGGGACAAAAACAGACACACAAATATATACTTATATATATATATTTATGCATATATATACGACAGGCTTCTTTCAGTTTCCGTCTACCAAATCCATTAACAAGGCTTTGGTCGACTCAAGGCTATAGTAGAAGACACTTGCCCAAGGTGCCACACAGTGGGACTGAACCTGGAACCATGTGGTTGGTAAGCAAGCTACTTAATTTAAGCTACTCTTTAATTTAAGGTTATCCTTTCTTTTGCCAAGACACCCAATTAAACAGATAAGGTCTAGCAACATACCAATTGGAAACTATCTAGGGTAATTAAATATTATTTAAATTTATTTAGAATACCCAGAAATGTGCTTTATTATTCAAAATTTCAAATGCCCAAACCCACATCAGATGATTTTACGTAAGATTTAAATAGAGTATGGATTATTTTCTTAAACCAGCATTGGAATGCTACAAAATGAGTTGTTTTCAAGACACAAGGACAACTGTATTTGAAGGGGATAAAGTTGATATAATCAGTCTTTGGAAGTTATCTTATTGACCCACACACCTCCAATGGATAAAAGACACTTCCAGGTCTAGTGGAATTTGAACTTTGAATAATAAGAAATTAAATTCAATAAAGAAAATGTGGCCATCTTCACTACTCTTACATTGTGATAGTAAAATGAAATTCATGCCAACTATGAATACACTTCCTATAAATGAACAAAAGCATATTTTTGCATTGTTACTGTCCTTGAGAAAAGAATGACATTCAATTTTTCTTCTCTGAAATCCATACTTGTGTGGTTTTGCAAGAAATAATTTCATTTTTAACTATTAAGATTTTATGAAAAGGTAAAGAATTTCCTTAGAGTCAATAAAAATTTCTATTTTCCATAAATAAAGTTAATTTTAAGTATACTAAATCACTGTGAAATAACAAACTTCAAAACAGTCCCCCCTCCTCCCCAAAAAACCACTAAAATAGCTATGAAAATGATTGTGAATAAAATAAAGACCATACATTTGAATGACTGTATTATTTTTATAATATATTATAGAAGTATAGACTGAATAATTCTTATTACTAATGTATATTTAATACATTTGAAATATACAACAATAATAGGATGATGAAATTTCTATAACCCCTTGTACACATCTAACAGATACATATTTACTGTTTGCTGACCAAACACTACTTACTAGTAACTGGCAAATCCAGTTTCTCACAAGTTATATGAATAAAATAATGTAACTTGAGTTATGAATATTTATTATATTGATCTCGATTTAAGGAAATTAAAACAAAAGTTTGCCTTAATTGGTTTATGGTTTTTCTTGCACACTTTTAATGCTTGGTATAAAAGAAAAAAAACAACAACAGTTTCCTGTGTCTAGCATTAAAAATGTTTATATAATACAAAGGGCTTTCTGAGCTCTATATAATTCATTTAAAAAGAAAATATCTTCCTTCAATAATGATTACTTTTACTGTGAATTGACAGATCCCCCCCCCAAAAAAATGCATCCAAAAAATGGATTTGAAAGGAAATAGAGATAAAATGGGAACATGAAAAATAAAAGATTTCAGTTGTTCCAATAGCAGAGTTCAGGTTTTCCACTAGTAGACAACCTTTTTAACAGATCATGTTTTATCTACTCTGAAACACTAGTGTTTCAATATTTACTTCATCAGAACGAAATTTCAAAGTTGTTTCCTCTTTCAATCTATATAATTTAATTCCCTTAAATCAGGTTATACACTAGTATATTTCTGTAGATATACTTGACAATTATATTTCAGATAATTTCTAAACTTAAATCTATCCTATTTTCATAACAAAACTCCTGGTGTTTTTCTTTTCTTTTCATTATAAGCAAAAAGCAAAGTGTTTGTAAATATCAATCACTGAAGAATGATACATTTTTCTCAAGATTTTGCATATTCTTTTGCATATACTGTCATATAAACTGATGCTTTTTATATATCAATCATCCAAACTAAATTTTGTTTGAAGAGAAAATATTTTATATATTAATAACATCTGGAATTCTTTTGAATGGATCAGACACTATGATTAAATATTTTCAAATACATCAACTAAATCACAAAAATGATTATATAAATTATAGCTCGAATTTTTGGTTTTTAACCAAGATAATCTATGAGGTATGGACACCATTTTCCATTCAATGTGCCAATTTTTTTCATGCATGAGTTCAGATGCACGTCACAGATCTTTCACCCTATTCAAGACTTGTATAAAATGTTAATATAGATAAATTTAGATTTTTACATGTGAAATTAAGAAGTTCACTTCCCAACTGCAGTTCAGTCCCACTGTGACACCTTGAGCAAGTGTCTTCTACTACACCTCCACATTGATCAAAACCTTGATAGATGGAAATTGAAAGCCCATCATATGTATATATAAAATGTCACCAGCATACAAGAGTGTCATTCATTTGTAATCTTCTGTGAAATCATGTCCAGCTATTGTGCTGTTTCTGTGTTCAAAGGACTAGAAGAAATATTACCTTACTCAGAAATAGGTGTGTTCACAGAATAATGATTGCCAGAATTTTAATCATGACTTAAGAGTATTTGGAACTGAGAAAATTTCATTAAATTTCATTTTTAATAAAGAATTTGCTTTCTAGGCATGTATGTCAATAGGCATTTTCAGGACTTAAGGTAAGTAAAAATAGGTTTAGATTTTTTTGATATTTTCTTGTGAAAATTGGCATTATCTTCAGTGCATTGTACTTTGCTCTTAAGTATGAAAACTGGTTCAAATCTGCATTTTCTGGTTGAATTTTAATTTCATTTATTTTAAATGTCTTGGTGTCATATATTAAGCTAAGAAACAATTTGTTCTTGCCAGTAGTTTCAATTTTGATTATTGAGATAGTAGCGACAAATAGCCAGTTGTTTTCACATAAAAAAAGACTCTTTCTTCAGGCAACTCAGTTTTCTCTTCTAGATTATAGACCTGCCCTCAAAGAACCCAGCAAACCTCACACTCAAAGACTAGAATACTATATTCCTAATCTAACATTTCACAACATTCTCCAAATTCTCATTTGCTTAATGCTTTGTCTCATACATTCCACAACCACTAGCATCACTTGCTGCAACTTTAAAGTTTTTCAGTAGTGTATAAAACAATGATAACTTTAGTAAAGAACAATCTAGAAATTTTCAAGAAAAGTTGTAGTCTTAACTTTACCAATCCCCAATAGAACTCCATCAGTATAGATACTGATGTCAGATACTATTCATTTTCCTTGAAATGACTCAAAATCAAAAAGTTCTTCACAGACCAAAATTGATATTAATTTCTCTTTTAAAACTGCATAATTAGGCTATACAACATGTTAGATGATTCATACAAAGCTAAAGATATCAAGTACAAGCATGAAAAAAGCCATTCAGTTGCTCAGATACATCACAAGTAAGTTCTTTGGTTTATCTCATAGTTATTTTCTTTGACAGAGCAATTTAATCTACTCACAATATTTTTATTGAGACACTTTGCAAATAAGGCCTAACAATTTTTTACCCATCAAGTAAAGGCTTCCATTTTTTGACCAATGCTACAGCAATTTCATCAACTTTTTATAACTTCTATTGATATATATATTATGGTCTATTTTTGATTTCTTCCTTTTTCTGAATCAAATGCCTTTTTGGTTACTCAGGACTAAGTAATAGCTTTGGTTTTTGTTCTATTTTAGGTTGATGTGTTTGTAGTATCTTCAAGATAATGTCTTCTATTAAGTGAGAAACTTATCACAAACATTGCACAGCAGTTTTCATAAAGAACTTGTTAATAAGAGCTCACTTTCTCCTCTGTTTATTCAGTTCACACTATCACATTATTTTTATTTTTATTTTGAGCTGTGCTGGATAATGTAAGCATAAGACTTAATTAAAAAAAAAAAAGTACAAATCTGCAAATTTTTACAAAAGACTAATAAAATACAGCCCTGTAGTATAGTAGTTTCAACTGCAGACTAACTAGCAAAACGTTGCAACAGTCCTGTGCGGGAAGTTGCCTCAGGATGAAACAAGTATCAAATGTATACTGAACAATTATGGATGGTATGCAATGGGCCATTTCATCCAGTGCACCATTTATTGTGTATGTGCCATAAGTTGGTCATATCTGATCCATACTTATATCTCAATGCTGTAAATATTTTTGTAATATAATTCAGGCTCATGAAAAACGATTGATGTTTTAGGGAAGTGAGGTAAAAAGTTTTAGCAGTCATGCTTTTGTCCAGGACATTTTCAGCATACATGATTAAGTATCATTTGGGAATAAAAAGATAAAAACATTTGTCAAGTAACCTACTAAAGTAATCTCTTTTTTTTTAATACTGAATTATGTCTATATAATATATATTACCTTACATGTTTTTTAGTTATGCTTCATCTCAGATTTTTTTCTGTTAGATTTTAATTCTGTGTATGCAGAATCATTAAGCTGAAGATATTATACAATGAAGTCTATCAACAGGATATAAATTACTTCCTTTCTTTTCTGTCATTTGAAAAGAATGAAATGTTTTTAACAGTTATTTATATATAATTAGAATGGCCACTTTAGTTTCACATGAAGTGATATATTTAAAATGTATACTTGTCTCTTACACAAACTGCAATTATATGCAATTCAAAAAATTTGGCTGAGTTGTTATTGCCTACTATATTTATAAAATATCCCTAGATATACAACTGACAAATCTCTAAGAATGCTTAAATGTAAATTTAACTATTAAATGTTTTTCAGCAATATTTGATTATTTTAGGAAATAATTCTGAAATGATTGATGTCCACACACACACACACACACATTATTGAATTAGTACAGATTTCAAGTAATAATCTCAAAATCTGAATTCAACAGCAGAAAGCAAAATTTTCATTTTGTACACTCTCAAAATGTGGTAACACACTTTAATGATAAGCACCACCACAATATTAAGGTTCACGCTGAATAAATTCAAAGAATAAGTCTTTAAAAATCAAATGGATGAAATGAATAAAGAAAAAAGATTAGAAAAAAAAACAAGTAACCAAAAGAAAATCACACATACACATCACAACAAAAATAACAGCAAATCATAAAGTCTTTTTAAAAGAAGTTACAACCTATTCAGAACACAATAAGTACCCATAGTCTTTAATTCCTTATCTCAAAAAATATCTATGAATACTTAATTCAAAGTAAAATTCTTTATTAGTCACATTTTGTGTGTGATCATTACGAAAGCAGAGTTGAAGGGTTACTTAAATGGTTAATAAACTTAGAATTCATGAAATTGGCTTTTTACTAACAATGTAAAATGTAAATTATAAAACTATATGCTATATATATATACATATATATATATATATATATATATATATATATATATATATATATATATATGAAAATGGATTATGACTGCTTCTATTTTTACAGTTGCCTCATCTTTTTGCTAGGAAATAGGGCTATTATTGGCACCTAAGTTATTCACTTTGATTATGATTACTGTTTGTTTGATTTCATCAAGAAAGATGAAATGAAGCAAACAGGATAAGACTTGAAAAATATGAAGTTCTCTTTCATAACTCTCTGTACTAAATAAATAATATTAACAAAATATATTTCCTCTGCAATAAATAATGTAGAAGTAAAGGTTTTAATAAGAATAATATGATAGTTAAGATATGACAAGTTTTCTGGACTTAAAAGATTCCAGATGAACATGAAAAATAACTAAGGTCATAATTAAACAGGTTAATTTTACTTCACCTTGTTCTTTACAAACATTTTAAAAGCTTCCAATCAACTCTTTATTTCATATAAATTTTCTTTAACAACTTTTTTAAATTATGAATTTTGTCATTAGTGTATGGTAAGAACAAACAACTATATAACTGGATGCCTTTGCTGCTATAAATATTGTACTAGTCCAAATGATTCAAATAAATTTTAGGTGTTATACTTATTTACATAATGCTAGATGATAAATTTAATAATCTTAATATTCTATATAACAAAGTTATAATCATAAACAGTTTTTAAATCTTAAGATCATAAGCTTAAAACGCCACTAGTACAGAAATCAAGCTATTCAATATGTTCCAAATAAAAGTTTGTTAGAAAATGGAGTTTAGATTATGAAACCAAATTCCTCATTACATGTACAAAATTACAAATTGCATGGTGAAGTTTAAAGCTTAAATGTATCATTTTTAAGTGGATGCTGTTTTGATCACTTTAAACAATATGGTTAAATTAATAAAACATAAATTTTTTAAGATGTTCTCATAATACTTATTTTTATAAACTACATTGAAGATTGTATTTGGGGCAAAAGACCAGGTAGTTATTATATTATTGCTCATTCACAATAACAAAAGAATTACAAAATTAGCTAGAACAATTCAGGTAGTTTTTGGAAGAAAAACTCATAAATGACACAGAAAATTAGCTGTGCTACTGATGAAACATGTTAAGTTTAATTTGAAACTTAAACTCTAAGCCAATTTGAACTACTTTTCCAATTATTGGAAACTAATATTAAAACCAAGTCCTTTAAAAGATAATTACAGAAATATAAAACTTCATTCAATCTTCACCATAAAGCTATCAGACAAAACAAATACAAATAACAAAAGAATCAAAATAATATAAACTACAAATTTTTTTAAGTCTATAAAATTATTTTCTAAGAATAAATAATTTAAGAAACAATCCAAGTTCAAAAGCAAATTAAAAAAATCTATTTATTATAGTTGAATTTTCATAGTGTTAAAATAGGTAAAAACTAGTAAAGACACTATGTATATCTGAAAATGATTTCTTTAAAGGCTTTAAAAAGTATTGCCTTTCTTCATAACTTGCACAAATCAAATAATTGCTAATCTATTGTCTCATCGATATATTTCCTAACATTAGAGAAAGAAATACTTGAGTATAACTTTATTATGAAGGTGATTTAATAAGCAATGAACAATATTTCACAAACAAAACATACAATGCATTAATGAGTTTTGAATAATTATTCACAATTTTGCAAGCAGTTTTACACATTTTACACACATATCATTTTCAAATAAAAACAACAACAAAAAAAATGAAAGATGGAAAATCTACAATATATACACTACCTAACATTATAACTAGATACATATCAAACATATGTACTTCAACTTGATTACTACTGATTGGACAACATAAAATATTTTAAAAGTGATTTAAAAAATTGTTTTTTAATGTTTCTATTCTATTGAAAATATATGTGCTGATTTTCATTACAGCTGAATGTGAATTCTAAGTAGAAGATTTTTAAAAAAATCATAAACATTCATTTGGAGGAAAGGATGACAATATGTGACTGATACAATTACAAGTAACTTTACAAGAATATAGATGTCATAACTTTACAATATGGGATTAGACAATATTTCATGCATGTATTCATTTGTTGAGATGAACAAATAAATTTGCTTTTCTTAGTAATGATATGCATGCTACAGGGGAACCAGATAAAAATACTTGCCCTGAATTGAATCTTTCAAAGCCTTGTGTACTGAAAGAGAGATACTGATAAGAAGAGTGATTCAAAAATATTTTAAAGGATTTAAAAAATAGCTTACTGTCATAAAAAAGAAATAATAATTTTCCTAAAATTTTCAAATAAAATGTATCAACACGGTTACATTTTGCGGTTATTCCAGTGGAATGTATACCATTCCTAAAGTATATTTGTTAGCTAAATGTATGTTTATTGCTGAGCACACTATTCTTTCTTGAGAGTATTTGTCCTTCCAGGTTTGAGAATTTCTCACTACATGCTTACAACTTATTTGTTATGAATATCTCCAGTCACACTTTTAACCCTTTCTGAAAGCATGAACAGGCAATCATCTGAATATCTTCATACCTTTCCATCCCAGTCTTATTTTGCACATGTTCACTTATTTACTTGTTTCAGTCATTTGACTGCAGCCATGCTGGAGCAGCACCTTAAAAGGTTTTTAGTCAAAGAAATCAACCCCAAGACTTATTCTTTGTAAGCCTAGTACTTATACTATCAGTTCAACAAAAGAATGTTGAACTGCTCAGTTACAGGGATATAAACACACCAACATCAGTTGTCAAGTGATGGTGGAGGGATGAACACACACACACACAACGGGCAGTGGAAGACACTTACCCAAGGTGCCATGCAGTGGGACCGAACCTGGAATCATATGGTTGGGAAGCTAGCTTCTTACCACACAGCTACACCTATACTGTACACTATTTTCAAAGCATACTTAGTTCATTTGTGACAGCGTCATCAATATTATGTAAAACACTTAAGGTCCCTGCATGAGAGACAAAGAGTGAAAGTGAATCTGGATTGTGGCATAATTGATATAGGATTTTCTACATTTATTTATTTCTTTCAACTACACAAGGGTGTGTGGAAAAGTTCCTGACTTTAAGGGTATCACAAAAGGCCTGATTGGAGGCCTAACCTTTCAAGTTTTTTTCAGGGCTTAGAAAAACTGAAAGATCACTGCAATAAGTGTGTGAATCTGAGAGGGGAATATGTTGGATAAAATCATAATTAACTGATCCTCCTGTATTTTTTTTTTTTTTTCACCCAAAGCCAGTAACTTTTCAGCACCACCTCATAATCTTTCAATTGGTAAAAACTCTTTACAGCAACAGTAAAAATAAAAATGAATTAGTTACAAACCCCTTAAAATATTAAATACTGAATTACTAATTTAAAACAATTTATAATTTCAACATTTACTGTTGACACATCTCTCGATCCTTAGATAAGTTCAGATTGCAATAATAGCAGACACAAGACAGTAATTGAAGAACAGAATAAATAGTTAAGTGATACAGGTTAATAGCTTTACAATTTTTGAAGAATTAATAAAATACCATTCTAAATAATATCCTTTCATCAATAACTATGCATTTGAATCAAAGCGGGGTTCCCCCCCCCCCACAAAAAAAAGAATTGCAAAAGTGAATACAAAACAAATAGCTCCAGTCCACCTATTCCCTATTACTCATCAGTTAATTTATTAAGAAGTTATTTGATAATTCTAGAACAAAATAAATTTGAGCTAATGTAGGGGCTGCTTATCTAGTTGCTGCACTTATCTGGCAGTAAAGTTTTTTCTAACTTCCTTGCCATCTTTAAAAATGGGACTAAAACGAAGAATATTCAGACAGAACTGGATGGAAGTACTCAGCAACGACAAGAAATTAACATGCAAATTAAAAAAAATTGACAAAAATAAATAAATAAATAGCAATAAAATGAATTGAATGGTAACTAAAATTAACTAATTAACTAGGCAAATTAACCACATCCAAAGGACAATTGCTGAGGTTGGTGAAAGCCAGTCTCTTTCAAAGAATAATTACAGATGGCAATGAGAACTTAACAACATTAATGAGATGGTAAGAAGAAATTGTGTATGGATTGGTTAGCAATTAAAGAAATGGTTTGGATTGCATAGCTATTATCATCAGCTTTCAAGTGAAAATAACTAAGACAAGGTTAAGATGCACAAATTTCTAACCATAAAGTAAATACCTGTAATTGATTGTATGATAATGTTTTATATAATCCAATTAAAATTCATTTGTCTGTTTAATTTCTGTAAAGAAATACAATAGCTAAGTGGTTTGCTTACTAAACCATTGTCCAAAAGATCACAAAAATTTAAACTCTATGACTGAACTATTTTACTTAGTTTACTTAACAGAAAATAGTTACCACTCCCTGGCTTAAGACTAAATTTTAAAAAAGCATTAGTAAAGGTCATAAAAACTCCTGCTCTAAAATTTCAGGCAAGTGAAGTTTATAGACTTCTTGAAGTTATGTTTGCAGGGAGTAACAAATGAACAAGTAAGAAAAATATTTTTTAGATTATTTGAATATATAATAATAAACAGAATAGAGAGATTTGCCTCGGATAGTTAAAAGTGAAATATTTAAGTTTCTATCTTGTACATCACTATTTAAAATTTAAATTATGTCAGGGCTGCCACCTCTTGTCGGCTTCATGAGGTATCAATAATGAACTTCAGTCATTTCAATCAACTTCACAATATGCTCAAAAATTTTATTATACCCCCTCTTAATTAATGTACTAAATAAAAACAAGTTTTTTTACAAAATAAGTTAAGCATACGCAAAATGAGAATGCAGTTTGGAATCAGAATTACTAGCTGATGTATGTAACAAAATGGTCCTGAAATGTGATTGGAAAATATCTAACAAAAATGTTGCTATGAATTGATGGTAAAAGGTATCCTTGGTATAAATAAATGAAAGACTTCAGAGAAAGTGTTTAGATCAGATGTATGAAAACCGAGCTTCACAGGTAATACAGATTATACACATAATCAGTGATAGATGTGCTTAAAATAATCCTAAAAACATATCCATCTTATAAATTACCCTTAAAAATAGAATAAGTTTAAGAAAAAAATATAAATATTTGTCCTTTTTTTAAAATTTCTATATTATAATGTGTTTCTGTTTAACTATCAACTTTTTAAAATATCCTAGTACAATATAAAGATGACCAAGAATTACTTTATTGTGCTTCTCTTTGTTAAATGTAACAGCAATTAGACAGTAATTGAATGGTTTTACACAACATTCCCTCTTTGAAGAATGAGTTTTGTTTTCAGATGACACACATTAACCTCAAAACACAAATATGCAGAGGTTGATCATAAAGGTCAGTGCAAGAGAATGAAATTGCAGGTTTTTGATGTTAGAAGTATAACTTGTAGACTTGCATAAGACCAAAACCAGCTATTAGGAAGCAAAGACATTTATTATCCAATGATAGTCAGAAATAGGTTACAAGGTAACACAGGCAGTACCTAGGTCAATTTTAATTATGTGGAAGTGTGAAAAGCCAGAACATACTAGTAAATCTGCTATTTACTTCAGAAACATTCTTTAGTAGGTAAGGTGAAAGAGTGGTATATCTTTCAAGACAGAACATGTTTTTCGACTCATAAGTTATACTAAAAACAGAAAATGACTGAATAAATTATTTCATTAGCTAATGCGTAAATCCTATATCAGATATATATATACATAGAAAAAAAAAAAATGGTTAAGAATACATTAAAAAGTATGAAAGTCAAAAGAAAATTTTTTTACAACTTTTGTCCCTTTTTTGTTTCAGTCATTGGACTGTGGCCATGCTGGGACACTGCTTTGTAGAGTTTAGTCAAACAAATCAACCCCAGAAATAATTTTTTTATTTTTGGTATTTGTTCTATGGGTCTTTTTTGCCAAACTGCTAAGTAAAGGAGAGGTAAACAAATCAATACCAATTGTCAAACATTGGGAATGGGACAATCACAAAAATATATACATACACACATATATGTATGTGTGTGTGTATGACAAGTTTCATCATCATTGTTAAACTTCCACTTTTTCATGCTTGCATGGGTCAGATGGAATTTGTTGAGACATTTTCTATCACTGGATGCCCTTTCTATCATCAACCTCACCTGTTTCCAAGCAAGGTAATATTTTCCCATAGCCAGACAGGTTTCCAAGGAAGACTGGAAACAATATGGCTTGTATGACAGTGATGCTTGTTTGCATGATGCTAAGACAAGAGTACACACAAACACATATATACAATGGGCTTCTTTCAGTTTTCATTTATCAAATTTACTTAGAAGGCTTTGGTTGGCCCAGAGATATAGTCAAATATATTTGCCTAAAGTGCTACACAACGGGACTGAACCAATGATCATATAGCTGGGAAGCAAGCTTTTCAATCACACAGGCATGCTTGCAGCTAATTTATAACCCATGAACTGAGAGTCCTACTTATTTGACATTTTCTCTAGACACTTAAAAGTATTTAATTAGAAAAGAAAAAAATAGATCTATTTCTCTATAATCTAATCAACTTACAAAGAACAATTTAAGATATTTGGGGGTTTTTTCCTGTCAAAGATAACTCATTAGGTTTATTTAAATAAATCACTAACAACAATTTTACTAATAAGTCACACAGTAAAAATTCTTCCTCATTAAAAGAACAAGTATGACTAAGTGGTGAATAACATGTTCAGTCAAGTTAAAAAGCCATTGAAACAAGTTGGGGCAAACCTAATTGTTTTGAGACTGTGCTCAAATTGTGGGGTAGAAAGAGAGGAAGGAGAGAGAAAAGGAATGAGTGAAAAAGTAATTTGGAGCATAGAACTACTGCAAAAATGTAGTACCTTTTTAACTTTCAAATAGAATTAAACAAAATAAGTATTTGATTTTTTGAAAATAAAATGTGATAAAACTTTATCTTATTTTTAAGTGAATGTAATTAGATTTTTGAGCTAACTAATTTTGTATTTGTAAAATTATAAGGTTGTATCTTAACATTAATACTCGTGTAATATCCCCAATGAAGATGTTTAACTTTGTCTAGTTTTGTTCTACTATTGAGACAGGGGTATAGCTTATAACTGTCAGAAGGAAGGAAACTATAACTGGAAAGTATTTCCTTGGCTTCTAGTTTTGGATTGAAATCCACTCACTGCAGGGATATTAACAACAGCATCAATATCACCATTTTAATGTCCACTTTTCCAATGGGTCAGATGGAATCCAGTGATACAGATTTTGTATGGTCGAATGTCCCACTCATCACCAACCCTCACTTGTTTACAAGAAAAGTAATATTACAACATGACTATTAACTATTCAGGTGTCATGACATCTAATGTTTGGTCCTTTCCTCCATACCACATTCACTAGTCTCTCTCTCCCCACTTTTCTCTCCACCATCACCTTTGTTATATATGATATATACAAGAGTAAAGAGGGTTTCATCAGCAATTAAAAGACTCATCTTCAATTCTTTCAGCCTCTGCCATCACTGTGATCAGACAATCAGAGTAGACTGTAGAAAACTGCCTACTTAGTCTATGTTAAAAAAGAGAAATTGACAAGATAATTTTCACACTAAACTTAGCTGTCCTCTTCTATTTATCCTGTAACCATTTGAAGAACCAGAACAGAAACTCAGTAAGATACACTAGACCTTTAAAAAACAGCTGCTATTGATTTATCTAAATAAAGTAATGATAGAATTAAGTGAGCATCTTCAAAGTACATCTAATATCTGAGAAGCATTTATTTTTCTCATTTAATAAGGTTTACTGGAATAAAGTGAAAGTATTAAAAACCTCATCACATTACTGAAATTTGGGAATATACTAACATGGGTTAGAGACACTTGTGCTAAAGATATATAGTTCAAACATATGTGCAGTAACCATATAAGAGTTAAAAATTCATGGTTTTGCTCAGAGCTGTAGAGTTAGAAGTAATTATTGAATTACTGGAGTTAGAGTCACTATGCTTTTATTGGTTCCAACTAAATGTAAATTGTAAAATAATGCATTAAAATTTATTTCATAGATACTAATTCATTTGCTTTCTACAATGAAAATAATCTAAGCAAATTTGAAGATTTCTATAATAGAGGATCTAGTAGAAGCAATCCTGTTTTTAAGTATGTCAATAACTTTGGGATTTAACTCCTATTTTATAGCTGTTCCCATAATAAATTTTGCATGGATAGATTTTTCAGTCTTCTACAAAATAAATTTTATCTATTGCTTTCTTTTATGTTACACTTACTTGAACTCTATATTCACTGATTTAAATCACTAAAAGGATTATGTATCCAGTTACTTAAGGCATTCAATTTAGATTTAACACTGACTTTTTTTTTTTAATGTTAATCTAAAAACAAGACGATCTCAATAAAATTAGATAATCAAAATTTTTGGAAAATAATGACATGCAGATAAAAGTGACATTTCTATTTTAAGTTAACTAGTGATAGTTTATAAAAGTTGTATGGTTTTGATTCACTAACAATTTGTAGTAAAAAAAATAAATAAATAAATAAATAAAACCCAATCCCTCACAAGCTTAATAGAAAAGGTAGAGATGATGCACTCTAGTAAACTATCAAGAGACAAGGTGAATTTCTGTTCAACACTTACCAAGTGTAACAGACTTTTAGAAAGTTTATTCACCAAACAAATGCTAGAGAAAGGAAAGTGGAAAATATTGACAGATTCAACATGTTTACACTGTCGATAACCTTGCTTAGTTCATATAAATATACTGACTGCTTTATTTCCGAAACAAATGGTACATTGAGAACTCAAATATTGATATGATATTTGTATATATGCAAATAAATATATTGAGATGTGTGTGTGTGTGTGTGTCTGCATGCATGTGCATGTGTGTGTGCATCATGCATTTGGAGAACATTTCTTTAATGTATTCATTTAAACTATTTTTATTCTATTTATATTTTATTTCAAATACTGAAGAGTTTTCATTGCAATTATTGAATATATAAAATGGTAATAGAGGACAGAAACAACTGAATTCTTAACAAAATGCCATAGACTACTACATCGTTTTTATGCTCAGTGTTCAAACCCCACAGGAATTAACTTTATCTTTCATCCCCCAAGGAGCAACAAGGAATCAGTTCAATGAACTATGCCTTTCTCCCAAAAATGTGAACTTCAGTTAATAAGAAATTATAATTGGGAATATTGGTATTAATTTTCCAAATTCCATATTATCAGTGATTGAAGACAATGTCATTTTTTTATAGGATGTTCATCACTGGAATCATGATTATTTTGTGTATTACACAATATAATCTTTTATTTTGCTTTTGGTTGGTTGTTTTCCCTCAACTGGATATCTTCAATGTAAGGTCATATGTCCTTAACGTAAGAAATTAAACTTGGAACAAAAAAAAATCCACAAGAAATAAACATAAAATATTTAAAGTCTTTTTACTATTTCACATACACATGCATTCTTTCAGGCTCATAAGGCAAGATTATTTTGTGTATTATTGATAGCCTGATGAATTATTGGAAACTAGTTTAAAAGATGGAATTCATCCTCTTCATAGAACAATTCAGCTGTGAAAGTCAAGCGGCATCTATTTGGTTGGCTAAGACAAGAAGAATAATGTCCTGTACAAGAATTGAACTTAGTCATTCAGCATTATTTGGAAATTTGTCTTGAGGTCACTGTACTTTTCTAACCGTACCTAACCATACTTTTCTGTTTGTTTTTCAATGCTTACATGATGGTTCTGAAGCAAAACATTTAAGTGACATAACTATACAGCATCTCTGTGAGGCTGAACATTCTCAAGTTCATCCTAACATGATTTCTCAAATTGTTGTTCTACCTTTATGTCTAAATCAGTTGATAATACACACGAAAATTAAGCAATTATTTTCCATGTATTTATAAAGAAAACGTATGAAAGAAAGTCTTGTATCTTTTTTCCATTGCAGCTAACAAAAATGCATAAATCCCTTAAAATTACTTCAGATATTTAGTCTCACAATCTTTCATGATGAACTTAAATATATATCATTATTGAAACTGAATCCCAGAACCCAAGATTCCACTTTAGAGTTAGAAAATACTGAACTCTGGTAAGTTGATGGCCTCTCCTAGAAAGCTTGTGTTTAATCCATGTTAGAGAACTGCTCATATATTTGAGAGGCACATGCAAACATGTGACACACAAACATGTGGAACTGCTATTTGAATGAGTGGCAAAGATTCCTCAACATACTTCAACAACATCTCATTGATATGTTTCTTTTCTACTACAATGGCCTCTGCTCCACTAAGTTAACTAGCAATATACCCCTTTCCATTCACTTCTACTTAGCTTCTTCCATCACTGCTTCATCCTCTAAATTCTACACAAAACACTTCATCCTTCTTCCTCACATCAATAGTGCTATATGATCCTGCTCCAACAAACATTTTTACACAAGACATTGATTTACAACTTCAATTTTGGAAGACCTGCAAACCATCATAGGCATTGTGCCTCCTTTAACTCATGCAAGATACAAATAAAATAAAAATCTAATTGAAGAAGGTATGAACCGAACTTACACTGAGCAATAATTTGGTAAAAGAAAGATGTAGATCAGTCTTCAACTTAATTTCTGTACTAATGTTTTATTTCTCTGTATATGTGTTATGTGCATTGTAATTCATATACACATGCACTAAATTTGTTGGCATACAAACTGCAATTAAATCTAAATTTATTTATTGATGCTTCTTTTTTCCTTATCTTTTAAGAGTAAGATTGTTAAATATTTGTACAGAGAATTTAAAGTTGAGTGGAATACATTAAAGACATTTAATTTCAATTTTTACTTCAGAAAGTTTTTATAATTGTTGATTAATTAACAAAGATTCATTGCTTCTCTAACAAACTGACAAATACAATTTTTAAAAATATATAAAAGAATTGTGCTTTTTATTGTCTCATGTGCAACCAAAAGTCACCTTTTAATTCTCTGAACAGCCAAAAAAAAAAAAGGATGAAGGAAAAAAAATATGGCAATGTTTTGATGAATTCCAGTCAGCTTAATCATTAATTATTTCATCAACAATCATTGAATTATCTTTCTATCAGATAAAACTGCTACAAAATAAAATCGAATTCAAATAATTGATTTTAGAATAAAGGAGATCAAACTTCTCAAGCAAATGTGATAGTGTTAGATAAAAAAGCTTTTAATGTTTTTATTCTATTTATTTGGGGGGGGGGGGGGGGAAATAGACATTTAAAATATCAACTTGATTTATTTTCTGTTTGAAATTAAGACTACATTGTGCTGTTTTGTTCATTTTCTATACTAGCATAAATTAGTCAAATGTTTATAAAACTGCCTCTATCTTACTGCTTCTGTTTTGGGATCATATTTTTTTAGGTCATTTTTATAACACACATTTAAATAACTTCTGTGTAACTGTCTAAATGCTTCCTAGGTTATCAACTTTTAAACAGGGACAACATAAAAGAATTTTATTACTTATTAATTCTCACTGGTCATTTCGAGTGATTATTCAATATCTTACCATTTTCCATTCTTGACACTAGCTATTCATCTATAAATTTGCATATTTTCTTACAATAATTGCATTGCTCCTTTCATCAAATTATCATATTGATTTTCTCTTACACATTACAACTTATTTCTTACCTCATACAATAAATATTACTCAATGGATTAGTCATTTCAATTGTTATTAGTTTTTGGCAAGTCTTCTGCACTTAGTGCCCACTTTTCTCCCTTAACCATGCATCACAATATTATATTTTGCACAAAGTTTTCTAAATGTTTCTGTTATTTTGCAGTGTTAGACCCATCCCATTAAAAAGAAAGCCATGTAAATAGATATAATGCCCTTTCTTCAAATATGGAATGCCACCCCTATAACACATCTAATAAGTATCCTTAATTTATGTCTGAACTATACATACTATTTTTTCATGTAAATGCACTTTAGATCACTAAGTGTTGAGTGACTGTCAATCTCCTTGGAATGTGAAAATACTTCTTTTAATAACTATTAGATGAATAGTCAACATTACAGTTAACATACTTTCAACAAATATTCATACAATTTCTTGCGACTAACAGTCACACCCCCAACAAACTTTACAGATATACAAAAAAAAAAGTTAAATAAAAGCTAAAATAAACTTTTCTATAATTGCCATATGATTTTTAATTTTAAGAATCCGGTAACTTGTGGTTTATCAAATATCAATAATACAGTTAAAACACTCACTTAAAAGAAAAAGGAAAGGATAAAAATTCAAAAATGCTAGGCTGCAAAGGTCCATAAAATTTAATTTTGCATTTCATTCTTCTGGAGTCAATGACCCTCAAATATACTAGGATCCATATTTGAAGTACCTTTTAACTAAGCATTTAAATAATATAATAAAACTGAAATCTCAAAATTATGTCTGCCTCTACAGTTAAGCACCTCATAGGTACAAAACCAATGGCCACTCTCTGACCAGCCATAACAATCAAAATTCTGATATATATATATATATATATATATGTATATATATATATATATATCATTTGTAAAAATATAAATCCGAAAGAAGCAGCACACTCATAAAGGGTTTAGCCTTATGGTGTATCATCAGATCCCATGGCTTTTTAAAAATATTTTTAAGAGGTCATGGGCCAACAGGTTTTTGGGGGATCTGACAATACTAAAGCTAAACCCTTTATGGACTGGAAACCTAAGGTAATCCCATAAACTGGCCTTCCCCATTTTTAATATATATATATATATATAAAGAGCCAGCCATCACCTGCAAATAAATATTGTTAGGTAATGCATTTTGCATTCACTAACTGTTTTAAGTGCCTATGCAACCATGAAAGGACATAGATACCCTCTCATCTCTCTCTCGCTTTTTGACCCAGTGGCACATCCAGCATGACAACTGGAGAGAGAGAAAGAATTGTACCAGCATCCAGCTGGTACTCATTTTCAACTCAGTAAACAGGAACATTGTGAAATGAAGTGCCGGGACAAAGAAGCAACATACTACCCATTCCAAGAATTGAATCCATGACATCATGATTGTGAGCCATACAGCTTAACCGCTGCATCACATGCCTTCATACATACATGTGTCTATTTCATCATCTTCATCACTTAACATCTGTTTTCCATGCTGACATGGGTTAGATGGTTTGACAGGAGTTGGCAAGCCAGAAGACTATGCCAGGTTCCATTGTCTGTTTTGGCATGGTTTCTACAGCTGGATACTCTTCCTAATGCCAACCACTTTACAGAGTGTACTGGATGGTTTTTACATGACATCAGCATCGGTGGGGGTCATCAAGTAATTTGCAAGACAAAAGCCACTCAACAGGGAAGGGGAGTAGTATTGTGGTGGGTAGTTTTGTACTAGTTGGAAGGTTAAATGTAATAGAGGGATAGACTATAGGTAATTTGTTATAGAGGAGATACATGGTTACTCTAGATGGAAAGGAAGGAAGAGATGAGAAAGGAGAGAGCCAGGGTTATAGAGAAAGAAAGAGATATAGAGAGAGACAGTTGATGGTAGACATATGTATAGGTTAATTTTTTTATTACACAAATTAAAAAAAGAACATCCTTATTCTTTTTGCATCTTACAAAAATGTTTCTAACTTTTCTAGTCATAAAACAACAGATTTTGTTGAAATAAAGCCTACATGTTGAAGTACTAAATTCCAAAGCAGATGGTGGCTAATAAAATGAGATGGCTACAGTTGATACATTGACTGAACACATTTTAATCAGAGCATAAGTCTCCAAAATAAGTACATGCAGAAAACTTGCTGTTAATCTCATTCAAGATAATACAGTTAAATAATAACTCCTTGAGATAAAGGTGAGAGATTAAGTTGGCTCTAGTGAGATTTGAACTCAGAATGTAGAGACATGTAATTGCATACTGAAAGATATTTAATTCAATGCTCTACCTACCCTGTCCGTCTCTCCACCAACCTAATTTGGAATCTAAAATAAATCTTTAACTTTGAATAATTACAGCAGAAAACCAAATGGCATGAATACTTTAAATGTTATTAAAACATCACCAATCACTATTGGTTTGAATAATAATGATTTCTAATATTAATACAATATCAGGGTTGTGGGAAGGAACAGTTAATCAATTCCAATACTTGAGTGGTTTTCATTTTATTAATCCTGAAGAGATGAAAGGAAAAGTCAATTCCAGCAGAATTTGAATTCAGAACATAACAGTACATGACTAAATATCACAAGGCATTTTGCTTGATGCTCTACTTATTTTGCCACTCACCTCCTTATAATAATTGTTTTTAATATAGACACAAGGTTAAAAATTAATAAAAGAGCTTAGTCGATTAAATCAGCCACTTTACTTACATCTATTTCATTTCATTAACCCCAGAAGAATGAAAGGCAATGTTGAGGTAAAGAGCTGTATAAAAAAGATAATTAATCTAAATGTGTATATTTGGTTTAAAATGGAATGTGCAAGTGTGTGAATATATAAGAAAAAGAGAGAGTGAGTTTAACAGAAGCTGTAGAAAGTTTATTCAGTAAGAAATATTGTATGTTTAGAATTAATGAAATTTAAAACCACTGTTAAAAAACAGCACAAAGAAAAATAGATGACCAGACATTTAAAGAGTTGAAACAGTCTTTTACTAATCTTAAGAACTCACCAGGAATTGTCTACGAATGTAATTACATAGTAACCCTGACACAGTGACATATTAGAGAGAGACTCCAATTAAATGTTAATCAAAGAAAGAAGCCATGATTACAAGCCAAATTTCACAGTCTGTCATACATTCATTCTTAAAAGATTAAGTCTTCATTCCCATTCCCACGTTAATCCAACACCCAACAATCTTTTAGATTGTATTACGTATAGTGAACCCATTACCTTTTAAACTGGATAAGTTCACCTTTTAAACTGGATGATAAGTTCACTGACATGAGCTAAGTTGTTAAATCAACAGAGGATTGGGGCAGCTTTATGCTGAAGTCTGTGCTTCCTAACAAAATTTTCAAAATAATTTCAGTGGCCTAGTAGATAAGGTATTACTTGACTGAGAAGTTGTATTCTTGTTATTGACATTGTACTCTTCAAGAAATGAGACAATAAACTATCTTTTAATCGAAATGTAAAATAGATAAAAAGATAGTGACTGAGCTGGAGTACGAAATTATCTGAAAACATGTGTTGATTTTGTGGTTTACAGTGTGAATATCAAATCCATCTTCACAAGTAAATGAGTGAGTGAATGAGTTAGACTTGCAAAATAATCTGTTGCGAGCAAACAAATCAAATTAACACGAACACAATGTTAATTATTGACTGAGCTAGAGATACCTGTGGTTACTTGACAAGCAAATTCGATAAAAAGGAATTTAGTGTAAATATAGGGCCAAGCTCCCAGTGAAGAAAAATTCATTGCATTCATTTCTCTGATAAACTGACCAGTTATGTAAGTTATTCCATTAGCAATGGTTACAAGTATTGTTGCTGTTTGTTGAATAACTTTGATCAACACTACTTGAATAGACTAAAGGCATAGACAAGGCTGAATGAGTGCATAAGAGTAAACCAAAAGTTCAGATAAGCCATGATTTAGTCTGATCAGGGACTATACACTCCCTACCACATATGCAAAAGAGGCAGTTAGGACAGATACCTTCTGCTTAACCTCCTCCAATTTGTTCATACATGATTGAAAGATCTGACTGTTACAGTCAACAGAGGTGGAATACAAGATTATCTTAATTCTTGAGACTTGTTAAGAGGTAGATAGGAAAGTAGCAATAAATTGTATTATAACAGCTTCATTAGTATACACAAAAGTTTTATTTACAAAGAACATTCGCAAAAGAAACACGCACTAATAAGACAATCTAAATATTTTAACAGTACAAACCTCGGCAGACTATTTTACAGAAACCTTTCATTATGGAGTTGTCATTAAACAGGTCTTTTTTCAGTAAGATTCAAAATCAAGTACACTGATCAGTTTATTTTGAGGTTTGGTTGTGGACAGACCTCAAGCAAAGATAACCAAAGACCCCATTCCCAAGCCAGGTAATAAAGGCAACCTGCCAAGGATGACGTACAATCTGAATAAGCCCAATAGTATTTAAAAAGTACAACTCTAATCAAATGGAAGCAACAGGAACTCTACCAAAAGATGCAGAGTGGGTACCCTAGTTCTGAATTAAAACTGATAGCACTAATAGTTAGTGAAAGTTTAGAAGAAGCATCCAGCTGCAAAAATAAGAAGGAACAAATGGAAATAAAGAGAATACTTTAGTGTTGTTGTGGACATTATATACTACCAGTGACATGAAAAATTGCACCTAGTACATTCTGTGAAGTGATTGGTGATAGGAAAGGTATCCAGTCATGAAATCTTGCCAAAATTAACATAACAGTATTGGCTGGTTTTTCTCTATTACTGTGTGTGCCAGAAAATGAGGGTCTGCCATGAATGACAATATGCAGGGAGACTCAAACAATGCATGAAACATTGTAAAAAGATATACAATAATGATGGGTTTAGAGTGTCCTTCCACTTTCTCTTCAATTAAAGTCATGTGTGTTAGTAATTTCTTTCATGGTCTCAAGAATCTGTTTCAATACACTTATGAAATATTTAAGCTATTACAGCACTTGACCATCAGGCCAAAGGCTTTACTTCACACTATGTGTACATGACTTACTGAGAACCAGGAACTACACTGATTTCTTTGTGTTTAAAACGGGAATCCCGATCTGAAACATTTTTAATAGTTCTTGCACATTAAAATTTACTAAACTTTCTAAACTATAGCATCATAAAGAGGTGGTTGAAAAAATATCACAATATCTTCTTTATATGTACTAATATTGATAGTTACCCTATGTGAAAGGCCTCTCCGAAAAGATACAACAGATATGCAGCCCATATGACATCAGGACAGTATTCAAAAGTAATACAACACTTCACAAATATCTCCTTTGAATAAAACCACCAATAGAAGAGAATATGACCAAGAACTGCGTGTACTCCATCCCATGCAGCTGTGGTAGATTATACATAGGCGAAACATGCCACCCACTCAAAATAAGGGCAGAGGAACTTTGCAAAGCTGTGACACAGGGAGGTATTGATAAATTGGGTATAGCTGATCATGTATGGAAAAATGGAGACTACCTCCCTCTGTGGGATGAAGTTAAAATAATAGAGAGAGAACACCACTGGAAAATACGGAAACTAAAAGAAGCAGTACATATGCTAGGACACAACATCCTCCTAAGCAGACCAAGTGCAGATATGAACAGCATATGGGAGCCAGTATTAAGGAAGGATAGAAGAATATTAGATTTATAAGCCCTAAAATTCACTCCATAATTGCCCACAGGCATATGGCATAATGGTTAAGAGCACAGGCTACTAACCCCAAGATTCCGAGTTCGATTCCAGGCAGTGACCTGAATAATAATAATAATAATATTAATAATAATATCGAAAAATACCTTAGGAATGAGAACCCAGGTTTGAAATTTCCCCAAGACACCTGATGAAGGCTGGAGGGTATATCAGCCGAAACGTGTTAACAACAAACAAGATGAGGACAAATATCTGTCAATGTAAATAATGTAAATTCAGATTCCTGTTTTACTTTCACTAGATTTTGCTAAACTTACTTGTCTCTAGCAAACCAAAAATCTTTTGACTTTCTCACTCATGTTTCATCACTACACAACATTCCACTTGATATATGCATTTTGCAGATGGGAATAGAGACCATAGCCATTACAAATATACTCTACCCAGTACATACATTCGCAGTCACATTCCCTATGAGAAATAGCAGTCATATCCCTCAAGTCTATCATTTTTAGAAAGAGCATACTGAATAAGACAACCCTAGATGCACAATACCTAAAAATAAAATAGAATAGTCATGATAAGGAATGTCTTTGATCATTTGTCTACTGGATTGAATTTGACTTACGCTAAACAACAAATAACTCTAGGACATGAAAGTGAATAATATAGCTATTGTTGTATATACACTAGGAGTAACACAAAAATTGCTGTTGACTGACTGTACCAAGAGATATTACCATACACAAACCAACTGGGAAGTCTACATGGTCATGCAACTTGCTAAAAACAGCAGCTGAACCTTCTTGAAATTACACCCTACCATCTCAAAAAGGAAGAATACATTGGATAAAGTGGTCGTATGCACACTGTCTGAAAAAATACAAAAAAAAATGTTGGAATGCTTTTTGATCAGAGCTGACCTAACTGAAAGCAATGCTATAATTAAATCTATCTTCCGTAAAAAAAAAAATCAACCCTACTTTAGCAATATAAACCTATACATTACAACAAAACTAGAAAAACAAACTCACAACCAGTGACTGATGTAGTATATAAGCTTAAAAGATAACCTTTTCAAAAATCAGAACCTGTATCAGGTATTGTCCAAACAAAAGACAAAATTGAACTGGAAATAGTTATTGGTCCCGGATCATCTCATCTGTTTAAATCTTACTGCACTCCTAGACTATCATTTGTTTGACAGATGAAGTATAACATGTTAGTACATATGTGATTTGCATGTAAGATTTCATACAAATATAGAAGTGAATAAGACCAAGAAATGATTTAGTGTTAGTGTATTTGAGACGAAGCCAGTAATAACACTTTCATATCATATGATTGTAACAACTGACAAAATAGTTCTTTTATGATAAATATATGTTTGATTTCAGTATGAATGCCAGTTAAAACTCTACAAGGTACATTAACCATACTTGAGTTATTTTGTTTGACAAAAAAGAAGAAAAAACAACAAAAACCTAATACCTACGGTTTATTTAGCGTTGTGAATGGGATATTGTCAAAAATAATAATAGGAGTATATGTAACTATGTCCACAATTGTATATAAACAGATGTGCACAAGTCCATATGCACATGTTTTCTTGCACTCATGAACATGTGTGCACATGTGTATGTACAACTGCACATGTTGCAATGTAATGGACAGTTGTGTTTAAGTGCAGCTTGCTATCAAATATCTGTAGTGGTGGAGAGACAAACCAGCTCCAGTTTGATTTACAAGCATAGTCTGGAACTATATCACTGATAAGGATGTTTGTGGCTCAGCCTCCATGTATTCAAATTACTTCTGTCCCTTGTGATTAGCATGTTTCAAATCACTGAAGGGTAAAAAATTAAATATCTATGAATGAGATTTCACAGAACCTATGTAGCTGGTAGAATGAACACATGCACATCCATGTGCAAACACACTTACACACAAATACCATAAATATATCAATAGCTTTCATTTCTCAAAATTTTAAAAAGCTGTAACAAGTTATGAACAGCTTAATCACCAGGATTTCTTTTTACTGAGAATAAAGACAACTGTAGCAGAGAATGGTTAGAGTAGCCAAACTAATCCAGTGTTTTGTTGGTGCTTATTTTATAATCCCCCAAGATGAATAAAAAGACTACCCCCAGCATAATGTGAATTGGGAAAAGTTAGATAAAATACTATTATGCATTAGTCTAACACTGTGCAATTTTAATCAACTTCAGCTTAATCATAGTAGTAGTAAGTTCTGAAATAGGTGGGTTGTCATAGATTTCATTAGTTAGGTCAAGATGACTGACATTTATGTTTATCCAAGGAATGTTAAAATGTAACTAAAGAGATTTAAAACAATAATCATAACTGCTTATAAGATAAAGATTTCTTTCTACACTGAAAGTCCTTATTTCTGGAAGAGGGAAGTGTACACTTAGACAAATTGAATCCAGTATTTTATGGGTCCTTGTTTTATTAAATCTCCTCCACATGTACACATAAAATAGATCTAAACATGTAACTATAATATATAATCTGACTGTCTACTTCTTATATCAACTCCTCTTCCACAGAAGCAAAAGTAGTAGGTCAAATAGTAAATATTACCTCCAGATATAATAATCAAATATAATAAGCTTCTCCATATTTCTCATGAGAGATGACTCAACAATAAAGAGGGAAACTCATTCTAGGACAGTCCAGACAATCAGACAATGGTGATAAAATTTTTGGTCAGGAGCCTACAAGCCATAAGACAATGGGTCCCCTGTTGCTTGATCAGGTGAATAACTTATTGCTGTATATGTGACTGAGTAATTCACAGACACATGTACCCATAACATAATTCTCAAACAGTATTAGCATGACATAGATTGTAGTCTTTTTGAATTCCCACTTGGGGGACTTTTATGCAGCTTCTATCTACACAATTTCATTCACAAGGTAGGAGTCAAGCCAAGGTTATGACAATAACATTTGCTCAAGATGCCACACAATGGGATCAAACCCAAGACCTCCTGGTTATGAAGCAAACTTCTTAACCATTTAGCCATATTGCAGCTACAAGCCATTTATCACCATTAAATATGAAGCAAAAAGAAATCTATCAACTAACAGATGTTTGAAGACAACCTTTGCCATATAGTAAAAAAGAGAAAATTTTTTTTAATAATTATTTGTAACTAAAATATAAAAAAAAAAAGACATAAAAACAAATCCTTTTAGAAAGCACTGATAATTTTAAAGATTAGACTAAAGGGACTACATGAAAGACGTCCAATGGAGACAGCAAAGTTTATAAACACAGCTAACATAATATATAGAGTAATGATGCAGCCTGCTGTAAGTTAAGCAATTATGCAGCACCTGATAACCATAGTTCATACTTAGGGTACACCAGCTTGTAATTAGATTTAATGCTAAATCACAGCACCCTATCTTTTGGGGGAAAGGAACCAGAATGTTGCTATGATTATGCCTTTCCCCAAGAGCATTAGTGTGTTACAATAAATTGAAAGGTCTTTCATCCAGAAATTGAGAGTATACCAGAGAGTCACCCTACCACAAGCTTACCTCTAGATATAATAATAATTATTATTAATTAATATTACTATCATTAATAAGATTATAATTTTTCAGATGATTAACATTATATGTAGAGATATAAAAATCTTTCATCATCTCTAAAGATGATGTTAATAATCTGAAAAATTACAATTTCTTAGAGAGACAAAGCTTCAAATGTGGGAGATGGATACAATTGATTAAACTGATCCAAGCACTAAACTAGAACTTTATTTTGTCAGGCTGAAAAGATGAAGAGCAAAGTTGGTTTCATTAGTTGATAATTTATTGATTATCATTGTTTTTTTTATTTCTGCTACAAGAAACAAAATATTCAAATACAATAACAAAGAGTGTGGGTGTACATATATGTTGCTTGTGTATGTGTATACATGCATACATATATACACAAATTATGCAACTAGGAGGATTTGACAGGTTTGGATGAACTCCTACCTCAGGGCTATATATGTATGTATGTATGTATATGTATGTATGTGTGTATATGTGTATATATATATATATATATATATATATATATATATATATAATAAATATCTTTACGCTAATGCAAATTAAATGACTACTGTTGGATCCATTTTAATAAATGTGAATATTCAGACCCCACTTGGTTGAAATCCTGGTGACACCATGACACACATTATGAAATACAAGATGTTGTCAAAATACAGGGCCCTTTTTTTTCTCTAGAAAGAAAATTGACATTTATCTGAAGACCAGCATAATACACCAAACGATTTTAAAAAAAACATGTTCAGATCTCTATTGCAGTGTCAACAATTATATATTTTGATTAGAGAATATTACTTTGTATCTAGAGGGTGCATGATTAATTGATTAATCAATGGTATCTTGAAGAAATGATTTTCATCTCTAGGAGATAAGCTGAGTTTCATCAACTGAAGTAGTTTTGCATAAGGCATCTTCTGTCTTGCTTTCACATTCTAAACTGGCACCATTGAACAGCAGTATCTAATATATTAAAGCTTGTAAATAATAAAAAGAATGGAATTGCTGTTTACTGGCTTCCTTCTCGTGTATCTTTATTTCAAGAAAAGAAAAATTCAAGAAACAGTCCCTAACCAATATTTCGTAAAAGCAGACGACAAGAAAGTGGTAGCAGACGACAAGAAAGTGGTAGCAGACGACAAGAAAGTGGTAGCAGACGACAGTATTTGACGTCTGACTCCGTTGTCATCGTCTGCAAGCAACAGTGTAAGAAAACGTCTCACAAAATAAAAGATTGCTTCCAGTAGCAAGCTGGAACCGGCATTATCCAAATATTGTTGCATTTAGCACGAAAACATGAAAATAAGAAAGTAAAATAATAATTCGAATGTGTTAGACGAGAAAAGCAAAAGAAACACAAAATATGTCTATAAGACACAAAGAGTCGGAGACTTGAATGAAGAAATGAACGAATATTTGCAGTTCACTTTGTAAATAAATAGAAGAATCAATAATAAAGATATGAATGAACACAGAAATTGTTGTTTAATGTTTTGATATCAAAACATTGAAAAAAGCTGTGACCAGTATGATTTTGCCGTCGTGGAGTCCAGGGTAATAAATGAAAAAGACATCTGTCGGGAATGTTTACTCTACTTTGTTTTTAACGTTTCTT
>NC_142938.1:44788952-44821452 GCF_046866305.1 Octopus bimaculoides
CATGCCAGGGGGGAAAACTAGAAGTAGTTGATAGCTTCCACTACCTAGGCAACCAAGTTGTGGGGGTGGTTGCTCTGAGAGTGTAGCAGCTAAAACAAGAATAGCCTGGGCAAAGTTCAGGGAGCTCCTACCTCTGCAGGCAACTAAGGGCCTCTCGCTCAGGATGAAAGGTAGACTGTATGATGCATGTGTGCGAACTGCAATCTACACAGCAGTGAAACATGGGCTGTAACTTTTGAGGACATGTATAGGCTTGAAAGAAATGAAGCTAGTATGATTTGCTGGATGTGTAATGTCAGTGTGCATACACAACAGAGTGTAGGCACCCTGAGAGAAATGTGGTGTGCAAGAGAGACGACTGTGCTGGTATAGTCATGTGTTATGTATGGATGAGGACAGCTATGTGAGGAAGTGCCACACTCTAACTATGGAAGGAACCTGTGGAAGAGGTAGACCCAGGAAGACATGGGATAAGGTAGTGAAGCATGACCTTCAAACGTTGGGCCTCACAGAGGCAATGACAGGCGACCAAGACCTTTGGAGATATGCTGTGATTGAGAAGACCTGGAAACTAAAGTGAAATTGCAGCCATGGCCGATGCCAGTGTTGCATGTCCAGCCCATTTAAGAGTACTCTTGATGTGTTGAATGATATGATATGCTTGAGAAGACTTGTTGAGTCAAGTAAAACCAGAATCGTAGCTGTGGCCAGTGTCCCCTGACTGGCTTCTATTCTGGTGGCACATAAAATGCATCATCTAAACGTGGTCGATACCAGTGTCCCCTGATTGGCTTCTGTGCTAGTGGCATGTAAAAAGCACCATCTGAACGTGACCAATGCCAGTGACTCCTGACTGGCTTCTGTGCCAGTGACACATAAAAAGTACTATCTGAATGTGATTGATACCAGGCCCATCTGACTGGTTCATGTATTGGTGGCACATAAAAAGCACCCACTACACACTCAGAGTCGTTGGCATTAGGAAGGGCAGCTGTAGAAACATTGCCAGATCAGATTAGAGCCTGGTGCAGCCACTGGCTCTCCAGACCTCAGTCAAACCATCCAGCCCATGCCAGCATGGAAAACGGACTTTAAAAAAAGATGAAAATGATGATGATATATGTCTGTGTTTGTTCTCCCCCACCATCGCTTGACAATCGATGTTGGTGTGTTTACATCCCTAGCAGCAGTTCAGCAAAAGAGACCAATAGAATAAGTTCTAGGCTCACAAAGAATATGTCCTGGGGTCAATTTGTTTGACTAAAGGCGGTGCTCCAGCATGGCTTCAATCAAATGACTGAAATAAATAAAAGAATAAAAGAATAAAATAAGTGGAAATCAAACCAGTGAGTGTGTTAAGTAACAAAGCACTAAAAGACAATGACTCTCCCCAGACACAATAAAATATGCTTCAACACACGATTTCTGAGCATTTCCTTACGTCTGTGACATAGAAATTTTAAAGAGTCTGACAAGCTGTCCACAAGCAAATTTCTTACCACACAGCCACATATATAAAGAATATCTTATAATAATTCTGCTTGTCAGTGCGTTACTTAACCCGTCAGTAACTCTTTCACATGATTAAACAAAAAGAGGGATAGAGAAGCGTCCATGACGTGAGGTAGAGGGAATGTACTTGTAACGCTTTCACCTGATTAGTTGAAGGGAAAGAGAAGAGAAAGAAAAAGGAGAGAGAAAAAGAAGATAAGGCAAAGAGTGAGACGGAAAGAAGGAGAAAGAAAAGAGTAAGAGAGAAGCATCCATGACATGAGGTAGAGGGAATGTAACATTTATTACATGGTTAAAAAAGTTAGTTGAAGGTAGTGATATAGAGAGAGTTAGAGATATAATTTTAGCAGAGGAATGATATTCTGAAAGAAAGGTAGAGAGAAGAGGGAGAGTGGGGAGGGGGAGAGAGATGATGGTGATGGTGGAGGTGGCGTTGGTGATTGCATAGTGAAAAGTGTATTTTTTTTCAATTGAACTAAGTTTTTTTATATCACCTATTGCTTAGCACATGCTCATAAGTGCAATTCCATGAAATATTCATGCTTATTTACGCGACAGATATATGCAATTTAACTAAAAGTTGTATCATATGTATGGGATAATCTTTTTTTGTTTATGAGAAAAATGGAAAAATAAGAGTGAATATTTATTTTGAGTGCTGTGTATTTAGTCTTTAAAATTGTGCATAAAGTATGTATATAAAGTGTATATTCTTTTATTCTTCTGTTCTTTTACTTGTTTCAATCATTTGACTGGGGCCATGCAGGAGCACCACCTTTTAGTCAAAGAAATCAACCCCTGGATTTATTCTTTGTAAGCCTGGTACTTATTCTATCAGTCACTTCTGCCAAACCACTAGGTTACGGGGGCGTAAACATACCAACATCGGTTGTTAAGCAATGGTGGTAGGAACATACACAGACACAATGACACACACCCATAAATATATACATATATATATATACAACAGGCTTTTTTCAGTGTCCATCAACCAAATCTGTTCACAAGGTCTTGGTTGGCCCAAGGCTATAGTAGATGACACTTGCCCAATGTGCCACACAGTGGGGCTGAACCCAGAACCATGTGGTTGGGAAGTAAGTTTCTTACCACACAGTCACACCTGCATTAAGTAATCATCATATTCCAATTTCTTTCACTTTTCAATGAGTAGCAGATGAGTGACTATGTTTCCATACAGACTATGTTTCCATACAGACTGTTTCCATACAGACACAACACAGGCTATGCTTTCAGGTCTTTTGGATGAAGTTTTCAGGAATAACCCAACAGGTTTCATTTCTTTCAAGCCTACGCATGTCCTCGGCTGTCACAGCCCATATTTCACCACCATGTAACATAGTTGTTCACACACAGGCATCATACAATCTGCCTTTCACTCTGAGAGAGAGATCCCATAATGCCAGCAGAGGCAGGAGTTCTGTGGATTTTGCTCAGCCTAATCTTATTCTGACATCCATGCTCTCAGAGCATCCACCTCTGCTACTTACTTGATCACCTTGGTAACAGAAGCTTTCTACTACCTCTACCTTACTCCCATGGCAGTTGATGGAATCTATTTTCTGTGCATTTTCAGTGTTTATTGTACCTGTGCATCTACCACACACAAAAGCTATTTTCCCTGTTAACTATATTCTGATATTGCAGCACCTTTTATGTGTCCAAAGCTTACACTGGGTGCATATTATAGAGTTGCTACCTACACCTCTTCTACAGATCGACCAGGACCATCTACCTGAAGGAACTTGTGATTTGTCTGCCTTCCTACTTACTAAGACTTTGGGTTCTCTTGTTGTGAATGACAAATGAGGGTTTAGTAAATAAAGCATTAATCATGTTCTATGGACATGAATGTGTCTCTTGAGGCCTGCTGGTGCCTTGCAGACCTTTTGGCAAATGGAACAAGTTGAGGACTCAGTTTACTTGAAGATCATTTACTATGTGTTTTCTTGGGTAGACAGCAAGGCCTGTTTTGCTCTGTGCCACAAAACCACAATGACAGGTAAGGTTCCCATTTAGAGGAGCAGCATTTTGACAGGCTTACACAAAGTTGGTCCTGATGCTGGAGTTAACTTTGCTCAAATCTTTGAACTGAGATGTAGGACTGGTGCCAGGTCCTGGGTTCTGATGCTTTATTTTCCAAGGAAGGAAAGGGAATGTTGCATTGCTTCAGATTGTCTTTTAGTTTGTCTTTGAAGTGCAAGAGTGGATCTTCCTATTAGTAATTGGCCAAAGAGAAGTTACTTCCGAATTCTGGTATCACTCATATGTGAGAGATGACCTAACCATCTAAGCTGTATTTTGATGAGGATGGTTTCAATATCTGATATATTGCATTTTGTTTGTACCTCACTGTTATGAATATGGCCTCTTGGTACATAAAAGAAAAAGGAGGCAGTCAGAATTTTGGATAATTCTTTATTAGTGCTTTTGTTCATTTTTCGAACTTGTCAAGACAAAATCAAAATCAAGATGGTAAAAACAGAATGTTTCGTTGTTGATTTATATGAATCAGATAACTTTTGCTTTGTTTAGAAGAGGAGGATATCATTTTTGGTTTTTGGAAAAGGAAGGGAGAGGGAGAAAGAAAAGCAAAGGGGGGATAGACAGAGAGAGAGGTTTCAGGACAATCAAGAAAGAGGATAGGGAAAGGATAGATAGATAGATAGAAAGATAGATAGATAGATAGATAGATAGATAGATAGATGGATGGAGAGAGAGAGGGAGGGAGGGAGAGAGAGGGAGAGAGAGAGGGAGAGAGAGGTTTCTTTTCAATTGTGGTTATTTCATTGAAATTTTATTACAAAGCCTCTTTCTTTTTTATTTCTCCTTCCTTCTTTCCATTGTATACCTATCAACATATTTGTAAATAAACACATTTTCTCACAAGGGCTGGTGACCTTTCAAAGATGTCAATGTTAGGAAGTAAAGGGAGAGGATGCAGTCATCACTGAAAAATAAAAAAAGAGTTCAAAGTTCAAAGTCTTATGAAAATATATATTCCTTTGCACTTGTATAGTCAAGTCCCATATTCTGTGTAATTCCATGTTTTGCATGAACAAACATTAAATATTAGTACAATATTCATAAATTAGGAAAATAAAGCCAGAATATAAAAAATGATTTGGTACTGTTTATAATTCAATCTATTCTCTATGTACATTTAATCAAACATCATAAATGAGTTGTGTATGTATATTGTATATTTAGCTGGAAGGCACTCTGTAGGATATAAATTATATAATAAAACAGGGCCTGCTTAAATATATTTTTTTGAGTATCTATCAGCCTTTTGTAGGATTAATTTTACTTTTTCTTGCTTGCTTGGATAAGAGAGTTCAAAAGAGATCTTTTTCACAAATTACTTTGCCAAGGAGCTGCATTAGATATCTTTCCTAATCAGCAGTAAAATGGTTCTAGTATTCTTTCTCAGGTATAGGTAAGTTTTATAAGAACAACAGTTGTCAAAATCTCAATGTTATATATGAGGTGTTTAGTAACAGACCATCATAAGTGCCACAATTTAAAAACCAAGAAATACGCCAAGTTTTGTGACTTTCATAATGCAATATCTCGGCAAGAAATGAAGTCAGGAAGCTGGTTTTGGTCTTAAAATGACCGTGAAGACCTCCTCTAATCATTCCACCTATGTAAAATTATTTATGTATGCATCTGAAAGATGAAACAATGACTGCGTCTTTCTCATTCTGCAGAATATACCGGTACTATGAAACGATGTATCGCATTGCATATTTTAGCCATAATACCGAGAAAAAAAAACACAGAGACCCCCCCCCCACAAAGGTATTGTTTGTGTTTTAATATTCCAAGGTAAGTATCTTTAAGAGGTAAGTAAGACAAGATAGTAAGATTATAGCCCATTATCATTATGATGGTAACGAGGAATATTAGAAAATGAGCCATAACACCTCAAGAAATTATACAGGGACCACACCAAAGTTATTCATTGAGCATGTGTGCTTATGATGGTGTGTTACTAAACTCTCTGGTCCAAGTTTGGGTGAGCGAGTGTCGTGTCAATAGCATCGAGGTACAATTTTTTCAGCCAGATTTTCAACTTTATTGCAAGCCTCACCAGTTCTTCCTCTCAACGTTTTTGGATTCTAGATGTTGAGACAAAGAAAATGATATACCAACTTCGAAAATGGCTGGGATGGTGCTTACCACACTCTGTTACTAAACATTGGAGCCACATTCAGAAACAGCAGTAATAGTGTAATATAAATGTTTTCTCTTCATCCATCATCATTACTACTAAAAAATCAATAATAAAAATGTAGTTTTTCTGCTTCTCTTTCAAACATCGAATTTTAGAGAGAATTTTTTGACGAAGTGTAGCTCCATTGCTTTTTGGAATTTTAGGTCATCTCTTGAACATATTTCTAGATGCTTACTCAGTGGAATCTTGTACAATTCCTCTTGTTGGATGTGTTGTCTGTGGATTCTTGCATGTTGGCAGAGGGAATAGTTGTTTTACCAATGTAATTTTCCTTGCAGTTGGGGCAAGTGATGCAGTATATGAGATTCTGTGTCTTGCAGTTCATATCTGCATTTACTTTGAACAAGAATCTACTCTTGTATCTTATGTGGGAACCACTTTCTAAGTATTTAAAATTGTTGTTGTTGCATGTTCCACATCTGCTATCTCCACATTATTTTACGGCGACTGTGGAGTCGTGTATTTGTATGTCAATATCCAGGAATGGTAATTCATTGCGACTGGATTCTGTCATGAATTTGATGGATGGGTGAAGTGTGTTGAGTATATTATTAAATATTTGTAAGTCCTCATTTGATTTGTCCCAAAAGATGAAGCAATCATTGAGGAAGTGTTTCCACATTTTAATGATGTATTTCTTGCAATCCTGATTAAAAGCTCTCTCAACTTCCTCATAAAGCCGTTCTTCCAAGTATCCCATGACCAGATTAGCATACGAGGGTGCAAACAGTGTCCCCATAGCTATGCCCTTTATAAGTCAATATGTTTTATTTCTGAATCTAAAGGTGTTTTCTTCTAGTACCCGGCATGTGGCCTTGGTGATGAAGTCAGTTTTGAAGTGTTCATTTATCCATCTTCTATGTTTCTCTACTCTGTTTTTGAGTGCTTCCAGGCCCAAAGTGTGAGGTATATTGGTATAAAGACTAGTGACTTCAAAGCTTGTAAGTATAGTACCTTCTGAGACAGTGGGTGGAATATGCTGGAGGAATTTTGATTTCAATTTTGTCTTCACAAATTTGAAAAATGAACAAAAGTGCTAATAAAGAATTATCCAAAATTCTGACTGTATCCTTTATCTCAATATACAATATCTGTACGCCACTTCAACCACTACACACACACACACACACATGTACATATATGTATGCATAAAACCAGATCTGGAAAACAAATCCCTATTATAATCATGTGAGAAATTGGGAAATATTTGCAACCAGCAGAGTGTCATGGAAAGACAAATATACCCAATGCATCCACAAAATTTTAAAACAAATTATATTAAGCACATAAAATTGAGATGGAAAGGAATCTACCATCAATATCAAGGAAAGGAAAGGAAATATCAGGAAAGGAATCTACCATCAATATCAAGGAAAGGAAAGGAAATATCAGGAAAGGAATCTACCATCAATATCAAGGAAAGGAAAGGAAATATCAGGAAAGGAATCTACCATCAATATCAAGGAAAGGAAAGGAAATATCAGGAAAGGAATCTACCATCAATATCAAGGAAAGGAAAGGAAATATCAGGAAAGGAATCTACCATCAATATCAATCTTTCTTCAAATGTCCATCTTGGTAACATACCCTGTCTTTTCAAGACAGGGTATGTTAGCCACTGAAGGGTACATGAAACAAAGCAAGCTGATGATAAGTCATTGCCACCTAAATACACATGTCTGACAGTCATGTAATCAATGTTATATTTCTGTTGATTGTCTGAAGAGACGTGTGTATTCACAAAGCCAACCGTCACGAGTCTGCATTGTGTTTAACTGGTAGGTGTTGTTTATATAAATAGTTGTGGTAAAAACTGCAAATCGAAATCAAAAAAAGAAGCCATCTTTGCTCTGCAGCAGTAGTTATTTTTATTATTGAGCCATCTTCAGTCATTTCAGCATGCAGTAACTGTTTAACTGAAATATGCTTGTTCTTATCTCTTTATTTTTCTCTCTCTTTATTCATCTTTTCCATTCAAGAGCATAGGCTAGAAACATTAAGGACTTCTTTCAATTTTCCTGAGCATTAACTTAATACATCCTGTTTATTTTTTTATCACATATTTATGTTTCCTTTTGTATCCTATACATACATACATACACACACATACATACATACACACACACACACATATACATACATACATACATACACACATACACACACACATACATACATACATACATACATACATACATACATCTGGTGCCAACATGGCCGTATGCTTAAGAAGTTCTGTGGTTTCAGAGTGTCAAGTAACAGCCTGATTATGTAATCTCCATCTCTAAATAGTGCAGTAATTTGAGAGAAACATTATAAAAACAGTTGGAATTATGCTACCAGAGGTAGCATAATGATGAACAGAAATGTAAAACTCTGAGTAACAGGTGTTGTGATGTCTTTACAGCTTTATCAATAAAGTGTGTATATATATATCATCATCATCATTATCATCGTTTAACATCCGCTTTCCATGCTAGCATGGGTTGGACGATTTGACTGGGGACTGGTGAACCAGATGGCTACACCAGGCTCCAGTCTGATTTGGCAGTGTTTCTACAGCTGGATGCCCTTCCTAACGCCAACCACTCCGAGAGTGTAGTGGGTGCTTTTACGTGCCACCGGCACAAAGGCCAGTCTGGCAGTAATGGCAACGGCCATGCGCAAAATGGTGTATTTAATGTGCCACTGCACAGGAGCCAGTCCGGCAGCACTGGCAACGATCTCGCTCGAATGTCTTTACATGTGCCACCGGCACAAGTGCCAGGAAGGTGATGCTGGGCACAGGTGCCATCACGATTTCACTTTCGCTTGCCCCAACAGGTTTTCGCAAGCCGAGTTTCATGTCTAGTGAAGGAGACAACGTTGGCATGGGTGCCAGTCGTCGAATTTAGTTAGATTTCAATTTCACTTGCCTCAACAGGTCTTCGCAAGTGGAGTTTAGTGTCCAATGAAGGAAGGTACGCATAAGTGGGCTGGCTACACCCCTGGCAGAAGCCCTGGATTTAGGTCTCACTTGGCTTGCCAGGTCTTCTCACGCACAGCATATTTCCAAAGGCCCAATGTTTGAAGGTCGTGCCTCACCACCTCATCCCAGGTCTTCCTGGGCCTACCTCTTCCATAGGTTCCCTCAACTGCTAGGGTGTGACACTTTTTCACACAGCCATCCTCATCCATTCTCACCACATGACCATACCAGCGCAATCGTCTCTCTTGCACACCACAACTGATGCTTCTTAAGTTCAACTTTTCTCTCAAGGTTCTTACACTTTGTCTAGTATGCACACTGACATTACACATCCATCGGAGCATACTGGCTTCATTCCTTGCGAGTTTACGCATGTCCTCAGCAGTCACGGCCCATGTTTCACTGCCATGAAGCATGGCTGTTCGTACACATGCATCATACAGTCTGCCTTTTACTCTGAGTGAGAGGCCCCTTGTCACCAGCAGAGGTAAGAGCTCTCTGAACTTTGCCCAGGCTATTCTTATTCTGGCAGCTACACTTTCAGCACACTACTAACTTGGTCACCCAGATAGCGGAAGCTATCAACTAAGTCTAGTTTTTCTCCCTGGAATGTGGTCAAAGTTCTTTTCTGCACACACACATGCATACAGATATATACTATATAAACTATAAATATAGATATTATTCTATTCGTATTTTTACCCTCATTCATTTTGAAAGTTCAAAACCTTAATTTATTTATTCATTTATCATGAACTATTTCTGTATAGAATTATTTTGTTTTTAATCCATAGTTCAACTTGCTAATGTGTAAAATAAATGTGTTTAGTTAATTTATCTTTTATTTGTTGACATTATAAGTATAGTAGATGCTGACCCAGACAACACTTGGACCTGATGATTCACAGTATTTTAAAGCTTTATTGTTTTAAATTCAAATTGTGTCAGCATTGATTTCACTCTCTCAGTGGAATGAAATAATACTGGTATATGAGTTAATATATACCAGTAATTGAATTGACTATGCTCTTACTTGCCTCCATAAGCAAGGCATTGTGTGAAACATAGAAATCACTATTAATGCTTTTCTGCTGATGCTGATGCTGGTTGTTGTAGTTGCTAATATGTGTTGTGATATTTCTTCTGGCTCTTTATGTTCTGATTTTAAATCCTGCTCAGGTCAACTTTACCTTTTATTCTTCTGGTGTTGCTAAAACAAAATACCAATTAAATATTGGTGTTGATGTAATCAACTTAACCTCCTTCCCTAAAGTTGTTGGCTTTGTGCCAAAATTTGAAACCACCACCACCACCACCATCATCATCATCATCATCATCATCATCATCATCATCATCATCATCATCATTATCATTATTATTAGTACCATTCATATACACTCAACAGATTAGACTGTTGGAAAAGGAAAGAATCCTAACATCAGGCCACAACAAGTAGACTTAGATGCCAAGAACACTCCTAAGTGTTCTAGCTGTCCCTAACAACACTGTTTTCTGCAGCTGTACTAAACTGGCTTTTATGCCTATTTCCTTTATCCATCTGTTCAAATCTTTAGGGATAGTTCCCAATGTACCTATAACTACTAGGATACATTTTACCCGCACTTTCCATAGTCTCTGCAATTCAATAGCTAGGGTCTGGTACTTTGGTATTTTTTCTATACTTCTCATGTTAATTTTTTCATCATTTAGGATTGTAAAGTCAATTATCTGGCACTTCCTATTCTCTTTATCTACTACTACCAAATCAGGCCTTCTGGCTTCTATTACTATATCAGTCTGAATGTTAAAGTCCCACAACATCTTGTATTTCTTACTTTCTAGTACTTTACTAGGTTCATGTTCATACTATTTATCAGTATGTTCAAATCCTACCTTTCTACATAGCTCCAAATGGATTCCTCTCCCTAGATTGTCATGTCTTTTCTTGTATTCTTTCTGTGCCAGCATGCTACATTAACTTACTGTATGAGTAACACTTACTTCTTTTGACTTGCATAATCTACATTGGGAATCTACTTGGTTTTTGTCTATCTTGGCTTTCATCCAATTAGACCTTAGTGCTTGATCTTGAGCAGTTACTAACAAACTTTCTGTCTCCCACTTCAGCTTTCCTTTCTGCAGTCATAACCATGTCTCACTACTACTATTTGCTGAAACTATCTTTGGGAATCTACCATGTAACACCTTCTCCTGTCAGTCAGATAATTTCTGGGGTATTTTTTTTTTCTGGCTTTTAAGTTCATTTGGTATTTTGGTTTCCCTATGTCTTGCTGTGACTCTACCAGCTTTTAATAAATTTTCTTCACTATTACCTACATAGGAGTCTATATCTACTCTAGCTAACTCCACACAGTCTTCTACTGATATTAACCCTCTTTCACCTTCCTTTCTAGGTAGGTATAATATTGCTACACCTTCCCTTGAGTGGAGACCTCCATTCATATTGAATTCCTTCCTAGTTCTTCTGTTTAGCTTTGCTAATTCAGTTTTTGTCCAATCTACAAAAGCTGCTGAGTATCTAAGTAATGATTCTGCCCAAGTATTTGCAGCCTTCACTATATTCAGATCATTTAACTTTGACTTCATTAGCTTCCTCACCCTTCTGATGTACTCCTCAATCTTTGTTTTCATTTCTGTAGTTAGTACACTGTCAGATTCCGATACTCCTAGATACTTATAACTCTCTCCTCCTTTCAATGATTTTAATGTTTGGCTGTCTGGTAGTTGGATGCCTTTGCTGTTGACTACCTGTCCCCTTCTCATGACTAATATTGCACACTTATCTATGTCAAATCCACGTCTATATCTTTGCTGAAGAGTTTTACAGTCTGTATTAAGGAATCTATCTCTTTTTCATTCTTACTAAAAAATTTCAGATCATCCATGTAGATCAAATGGTTAATTTTTCCATTACTATTTCTGAACTGATACCCTGTCTTTGCTTTCTTTAATACTAAACTGAGGGGTATCAAACATAAGGCTAATATTAAAGGGGCAACGAGTCCCCCTGGAAAATTCCTCTCTTGATATTAACTTTCCCTAAGAGTGTGTCACCTGAGTAGAGATCAACTTGTCATTTCTTCATGCTAAAGCTAATTAATTCTCTTATGTTGTCTACTATACTGAATATACTCAAACATTCACTTATCCATGAGTGTTGGATCATGTCATAGGCTTTCCTATAATCTGTTCTAGCTTTTACTTCTTTTAGAACTGCTTTGTCTATATATAATGGATAATGCATTCCTCTAGCCTTCCTGCAACCTTTCTGTTCTTCTGGTATAAATTTGGTTGTTAAGGTGCTCATAAATGCTTTCTGAAAGCATTCCTGTTAACAGCTTCTACACTAATGGTAAGCAAGTGATTGGCTTATCATTACTAGCTATATTACCCTTGCTCTTATCCTCCATAATGAGTATTGTCCTCCCTCTACTCATCCAGTCAGGTATTATTCCTCCATTAAGGCAATTCTGAAGTTGTTTCCTCAACCTCCCCTGTAAACTACTGAATTTCTTTAGCCAGTACCCTTGAACTAAATCTGGTCCTGGGCCCTTCCAATTCAGCATTTTTCCTAACACTTTACTCATTAATGCATTAGTTAATCTTAGATTTGGCTTCTCACTCACTACTTCTTCCCCACCTTTCTTTAACCATACTACATTTCCATTATGATTGACTGGTTGATCCCAGATATCACTCCAGAACTTTCTAGCTTCCTCTGCATCAGGTTTCTCATCTTCAGTTCTTCATTCAGTACTATTTATTCAGTTATAAAATCTCTTTTGGTCTGTCTCAAATAGTCTATTCTGTTGATACTGATCTATTCTTTTCTGATATCTGGAGAGCTTGCCTGCTACTACTATGATACACTGTTTCAACTCTTCTATTGCTGTCCCAAATCCTTTCTCTTTGACTAAGTATATTTCCTCAAGGCAAGATTTACATCTTGTGTTTCCTAACTTGTTTGTTTTCCAGGCTTCTTTTCTACTTAGATCTTGTCTTAAAGTCTTCACTTTATTTTGTAGTCTCCTTTTTGCACATTTGCTCTTTTTAAATCTTTTCCTGTGAGGTATCTAATGTTCTGGTGACTACTACCTCTCCTGCATAGATCAATAAGTTAGTGTCTTCTATATCTTTAGCATCTATCCTATTGGTAACAGAATCTACTTTCCTAATCATTTCTTGCAGCTTCCTTCTGTTGCTGCCTTTTAATGTCAGCAATCTTTTTCTTACTTCTTTACTCATTACTTCCTGCAACTCATCTAAAATCTTCTGATCTTCCTCACTTAAATCACTTAAGTCATTGGTGCCAGTTGTCCCTTCCTTATTGATAGCACTATTATTATTTTTTCCTTTAGGCTCTTCTTTGATTTGATCTGTATCTCTTGTGTTGTTGTTGTTTGTCTTTCCCACTGCCTGGTCTTTCTTTTCCAGTTCTCTGGTTATCTCTTCTACCTCCAATTCTGTCATCCACTTTCTTCTCCGAATAGTATTAGCTTGATCAACTAATCTCTGCTCAGTCACTTTGAACATGCCCTTCTCTACCCAAAGTGTTAACATCCATTTTCTATAACCCCTTCTTTTAGGTTCATTTTCTAAGTAGCACTGTATCACTATCCTGTTTTCTTTGCTGGCCTACTTTCTTCTCCTTGCTCTATTATCTGCTGATGCTGTATTAGGATGACAGCTGTGGTCAGTCTGCATCTTTACTGATTCACTGCCAAGCGAGAGGCCTTCCCTTAAAGGTCCAGTTTCATTTTTGCTGTTAAAACCAGTCATTTGGAAACTCCTGTCTCTCATAAACTGAGGTAAGGTAACATTTGTCACCATCGTCATCACCATTATTTCTCGACATCTGAAAGTTTCAAGCAACTTTCTATTACATCATTTGTTGCATCTTTGTGCTCATGGGGTGGTATGTGCAGCATTTTCGGGGGGTGGGGGGGGATATTGTACGTTTTGTTGTGGGGTTTTGAGTCTTCTGTTGTATTAGTTTTTAAATTGTGTGTTGTTTGTGTAGTGCAGGTTGTGTTCTTCTGTCAGGTATCAGCCTTTTATGGCACATGTTGTGGGTATTGCTCATTTTGTTGGGTATTTACAGTATGAGTTTATTCTTGTATGTTTTTGGAGGGTTGTTGCATAGTAGTGTGCGTGCATAACTCCTAAATCAACTATTTTATAGTAATTATGATTATCCATCTGCTGTTGTTTTGCTTGGTTTTGTTTATTATTATTATTATTATTATTATTATTATTATTATTATTATTATTATTATTATTATTATTATTATTATTATTATTATTATTATTATCATCATCATCATCATTATTATCATTATCATTATCATTATCATTATCATTATTATTATTATTATTATTGAGAGAGCAATGCATGCTGTCAAAGTGACACTGGGGTAAAATATATACGAAGCCCAATATACTCATCATGACTGCCCGTCTGATAAGGGTACACCAGGTACATACATCACAACCATATGTGTGTGACATGGTTATTTCATATCAAGATAAACAGTAAATGACCTTGCAGGTGGGACCCATTAAGAATTTTCTTCAGGTTGAGTAGCCAATCCCATTCTAAAGGTCTCTGAATAAACTTTGTTTAAGGATGATGAACAAAACATCCATGTAGATAGATGGATGGATGGATGGATAGATGGATGGATGGGTGGATGGATGGATGGATAGATAAATATATATATATATATATATATATATATATATATATATATATATATATATATATATATATATATATATATATAGATAGATAGATAGATAGAACAAAACACACAACTTTTGCCCGCGCAGGTGGCACGTAAAATACACCATTTCAAACGTGGCCGTTGCCAGTACCTCCTGACTGGCCTTCGTGCTGGTGGCACGTAAAAGCACCCACTACACTCTCGAAGTTGTTGGCGTTAGGAAGGGCATTCAGCTGTAGAAACTCTGCCAAATCAGATTGGAGCCTGGTGTAGCCATCTGGTTCACCAGTCCTTAGTCAAATCATCCAACCCATGCTAGCATGGAAAGTGGACATTAAACGATGATGATGATTAAAGATGTACATATTGTCAGCCACTAAAGGACATGCTCAACTGGTTAAGGCCAAGCAACTAACAAGAAAATTTGTGGTACTGGGCTGAATATTTGCTGTAGACCACCTTTTATACCAAGACAAAACATGTACATGATAACACTTCCAATCAGGTAAGATCAGAAGCCATGAAAACCACTGCCTGGTACTGAATCAGGGCATTTATTATTATTATTGTTGTTGTTGTTGTTGTTGTTGTTATTATTATTGAGTGAGAAAACATTATACACAACATTACTGGGAAAGCAAGGTTGAAATATCCAGCAATCTTCTTCTCTAGAAACCCACACATACAGGATTTGGCAGACCAAGAAGAGCATATATCAATCAACTTGTCAATGACATTGGATATCAAGTTGAGGATATGAGGACTACTATGGGAGACCAGGACATCTGGCATGGAAGAGTTGCATTGGCCAGAGAAAGTTGCCCAACCAGATTAGCATATAGATTGATGGATGGAACACCACTTATCACAAATAACATTTCCTTGAAAATCTTGTTCTTTATTTCCAACAATTTGTTGAATTGGATGGACAAATTTCAATATTCTGTTACAAATGAGAACTTTTAATCTAGGATCTGGCCACCAATTTATCATTTACCTGGTCATTTGCTCTTTATTGTCAAGTATTAACTGGAAGGATGAACATTATCCAGATGGTTAATCATGACCCAAGTAGTTAACAGCCATAAACCCCATATAGTTGCGAACCAAAATTTTATAAACACAAATCCTCCACTTATTGGGTAGAAGGCTACTAGAAAAAGGGTATATTCAGCAATAGAAATATCCACATCAAATATCAAGCTAGCATGATTCTCCATGTTTTAAACACTCCTTTTCCCCAATGAAAAACTAAATTGATCCTGGCAAGACCTAAACTTTTATTCTACCTATTCTAAAATGCTTTTATCACTATGAAATGACTGTAGAAATGTTTTATAGTAAATTGCATTGGGTTGTTGATGTACTACAGAAGATTGTAGTCATGTAAGTAGAAATGACCTAATAGAGTTCTTCCTTCTTCATACTGTACTCATGGAGGTATTGAAGCTACGGAGATAGCAAACCAATGGAGGTGTTTAAACTCATCACTGAGTTCAAAATACTTTCAATTCACAACCTATTAAGTTAGACATGGGAGAACATGTGTAGTTGTGAGCTGACATAGACACCCTCTCAATTTCCCATTCTTTGACTTGATAACACATCCAGGATACGACAGCTGGAGGTGGAGAGGGCTGCAGCAGCACTCTGCTAGTACTCATTTTCAGATGAATTGACTAGAGCAATATGAAATAGAGTGCCCTGCTGAAAGATACAATGTGCTACCTGGTCTAAGAATTGAATCCACAAGATAATGCTCATGAACCAAACATCCTGCTAGGCTACATACTTTCACAACAAATCTGATGACTTGTACAATATAAATGAAATCAAATAGATTTAACCAAGAATCAACACTAGCTTATAATCATAGCTTACTTAAGGCTTACATTACTTGCCATCAAAGTCTCTTGAGTTAGAGATACTGACTAACTATGCTTACTATTAGAATAAAGTTAAACGAATATATATATATATATATATATATATATATATATATATATATATATATAATGACCTGATACATGATCACCTTCAGCAGTCATATACTTAAAATTAAAACAAAAAGAAAATAATTATACCAAAAGAAAAAAAAATGCAATATATACAACTAAAAAGATTAATTTATAGTCACAATGTTTGTTTGTTTGGTTGCTCTGACAGTTAAGACATATAAATCTATGTATATATATATATATATATATATATATATATATATATATACATAGATTTATAAGTCTCTTGCTTTGTGACTCTTATATTGTTAACTTTGGTCTTGAGATTTGTCTCTTTAAACTAATTTGACCACTTGAATGATAAAAAAGCTACAAATCCAGAAGCGTGCTTTAGTATGTAAATGTTGTATCAGGGTCAAGAAACACTTCATAGAGAAAACAAAGAAATTCAAACAATGTTTTAAAGCAACAGGATATACATGATACAGAGACTTATCAGATTAATTTTACTGATTTCTAGAATACAATTCATTCTCTCATTTCAAAGTTTCCATAATTTATAGAAAATGAAGACACCACTCAAGCAAACATTTACATGTCTAACAGTAAATAAATGGTTTTACTGACCCTCTCATTTAGTCACTTAATCTTGAAAATATGTCTTAACTGTCAGAGCAACCAAACAAACAAACATTGTGACTATAAATTAATCTTTTTAGTTGTATATATTGCATTTTTTTTTCTTTTGGTATAATTATTTTCTTTTTGTTTTAATTTTAAGTATATGACTGCTGAAGGTGATCATGTATCAGGTCATTAAGAATGAAATATCCAATTTCGAAATGCAAGTTTATTTTGCTGTATCTCAACAAAAAGCAATGCATCTAAATTACCAACACAGTTTTGCTATTTTATCAGTAGCTTATTTATGCTGGCAGCGAAGAATTCTGGAGAGCAAGAGGTGATGAAAACATGAAAGGCTGTTTTTGCATCTTCTTCAGATTTGAAGTTTTTTCCTTGTAAAAAGTTGTCTAATGCCTGGAAAACATGGTAGTCAGTTGGTTCAAGGTCTGGTGAATATGGTGGATGACAGAGTACTGCCAAGTTCAGTTCCTGTAACTTGAGTAGCGTTCTTTGTGCAACATGTGGTCGAGTATTGTTTTGCAAGAGAATTGGCCTGTCTCTATTGACCAATCTCAGTTGTTTAATTGTCAGTTCATTCATCATTTCATCCAACTGGTTGATGTATACATCATTGCTCAGTTTTATTTCAAGATCTCTTGACAATAGAGAAAGAGCCAGTTTCTAACTTAGATCCAAGGCTCCTTCGTTGGAATTTCAACATCAACGACAGGGTATTTTTGTTTGTATGTATGTATATGTGCAGATCTGTATGATTTATTTTATGTATGTATTCTCATGCATATAGTTGCATATCTAGACATGCTCATATATATTTAAATTATAAACTTCTGGAAAGTTTTACAAATTTTTACAGTTCCAGTGATGGATTGGATCTGTGGTCTTCGAATTAGCTTTCTCCTTTCTGCTTTTTAGAAGCCTAATTTCTCAAAATTTGTATTTAGGCAGCGTGTTACATATCTCAGGACCCCAATAATTACAGGCATGTATTACATGTGTATGTATGTATGTATGTACGTATGTATGTATGTATATTTGTGTAGATATATATACTTGCATTAGTGCATGTAAATGTGAGTACATATATCTGTTTGCATATATGCTGTATATATATGTGTGTGTGTATTACTCTTTTACTTGTTTCAGTCATTTGACTGCGGCCATGCTGGAACACCACCTTTAGTTGAGGAAATCGACCCCAGGACTTATTCTTTGGAAGCCTAGTACTTATTCTATCAGTCTCTTTTGCCGAACCACTAAGTTATGGGGACGTAAACACACCACCATCAGTTGCCAAGCAATGTTGGGGGGACAAACACAGACACACAAACATATACACACACATACATATATATACATATATACGACGGGCTTCTTTCAGTTTCCATCTGCCAAATCCACTCACAAGGCTTTGGTCAGCCCGAGGCTATAGTAGAAGACACTTGCCCAAGATGCCACTCAGTGGGAATGAACTTGGAGCCATGTGGTTGGTAAGCAAGCTACTTACCACATAGCTACTCCTGCGCCTATGTATATATATATATATATATATATATATATATATATATATGTATGTATATTCTAATTTGTGTTTATGCAAGTATTTATGTGTGTTCATTCATATGCACATTGATTCTTTTTTTTCCCTTTTATTGTTGCCAATGGGGCAGGATGAACAACAATTTTCTCCTAAAAGTCATATATTAACCTTAAGATATCATTTATATGAATATGTGTGCGTAATGGCAGGCACTTATGTATATGTTTATGTGTGAGTTTGTAGCAGACTGTTACCAAACTACTCTAGCTAAAGTGAAATGAGAATATATAAAGAATGTGTGTGTCTATGTGTAACTCAGGTGTGTATGCATGCATATAACAGTGCATGCATATGTAGATATGGATTAGAATAAGTATATTTTGTGTTAATCTGTGTACTTGTTAATATAACTGTGTGCAGGCTGTATGTAAGTGGTCACCTTGTTCTCTGTGTGTTTGGAGGGAGGGAGGGAGATAATGGCTTTGTCTATAATAAAATAGTATTTGTATGTATATGTATAGGTTATGTGACAAGTGTTAAAGGTAGCAATGCAGGTGAAAGTAGTGAAACAAAGAAAGAAAGCCACTCATTGTAATATTAACATAAAAATGTCAAAGATTAGAAAGAAAAAGAAAATTAAAAGAGAAAGGGAGAGTGAGAATAAGATAGAAAGAGGGAAGAAGAGGAGGTAAAGAAAGTAAAAGCCTGGCAGCTGGTGGAGTAAGGGTGAAAGTGAATAAAAATGCAAAACAAGAGAGGTGGGAGGAAGAGAAAGAAAGGAAAAGATAGGATAGTTGAAAGAAATAGAAAGAGAGAAGTATAGAGTAAGAAATACATAAAAGAGAATAACTGAGAAAAATAGAATATAAGGGTTTAAAAGGTAACAGTAACATAGAGAAAAGGAAAGAAATAAGGAGAGAGAGAGAGAGAGAGAGAGAGGGAAAGAACTGAGAACAAGAAAGAAACAAAATATACAAAACAAAGAGAAAAATGAAAAATAAACCAAGTTTGGGAATAAAACATACCTGTTCTTATATGGAACCTCTTGTCTAAAACTGGTGGGGACAGTTGTCTGTGACTAAGAGTAGTGTCAAGTAGATAAAGCAGTAGCACCAGTAAGAGTGGGGTCAAATAGAAAGTCCAGTTTTTAAGTGTGTGTGCATTTGTATACAACACAGACATAGACAGACAGACAGACACAGACACACACACACACACAGACACGCATACACACACACGCATATACACACACATGTATAAGTGTGCATTTATGATTTTTTTTGTCTTTTATTTTTTTCAGTCATTTGACTGTGGCCATGCTGGGGTTCCACCTTGAAGGACTTTAGTCAAACAAATCAACCCCAAGACTTATCTTTTAAGTCAAGTACTTATTCTACCTCCACTACTGATTTGGTCACCTAGGTAATAGAAGCTATCAACTACTTCTAGTTTTATCCCCTGGCATTTGATGGATCTATTTTCTGTACATTTGTAGTGTTTATTGTACCTGTAAATCTGTCACACACAAAGACTACTTTTCCCTGTTAACCTTCCACTGATATTGTTGCACCTCTTATGTGTCCAAAGCTTGCACTGGGTACATCTTATGGAGTTTCTACCTATGCCTTTTCTACAGATTGACCAGAGCTGTCTACCTGAAGGGATTTGTGATTTGTCCACTCTCCTACTTACTAAGGCTTTGGTTTATATATATACATTATGTGTGCATGTATAAGCATGTGTGTGTGTGTGTGTTGTCCTCCATGCCACCACCACTTGACAACTGGTGTTCATTTGTTTACATCCCACTAACAGCAATTCAGCAAAAGAGTACAATAGAGTTTAAATAAAAAAACAAACAACTAAGGTCAATTTATTTGATTAAAATCCCTTCAAGGCAGCATCCCAGCACGAATCACTGACTCATGTAAAAGAAAAAAGATAAAAAGATAAAAGAAGCATAGCTGTGTGGTAAGACGTTTGCTTCCCAATCACATGGTTCTGGGTTCAGTCCCACTGCATGACACCTTGGGCAAGTACTATAACCTTGAGCTGACCAAAGCCTTGTGAGTGGATTTGGTAGAAGGAAACTGAAAGAAGCTTGTCATATATATATATATATATATATATATATATGTGGGGAATGGAGCAACAAATACAAGAAGAAGCAATTTTGTTGGGCTAGTTAGCCGTTGTTTTATTATGTGGAGGTTATGTAATGAGTCATTGTGAATGTTATGTAATTAAACATCTCCTGGTTGCTTGGATGCTTCAGACTACCCCTGAAGGATTGAGGCAAGCCTATCATTTACCTATATATATATATATATATATATATATACACACACACATACATATATATATACATACATATATGTATGTGTACGTGTCTTTGTGTCGATGTTTGCCCCACACCATCACTTAACAGCCAATGCTGGTATGTTTACATCCCCATAACTTAGCAGTTCAGCAAAAGAGAGCAATAGAATAAGTACCAGGCTTACAAAGAATAAAGCCCTGGGGTCAATTTCTTCAGCTAAAACCCTTTAAGGTGGTGCTCCAGCATGGCCGCAGTCAAATGATTGAAACAAGTAAAAGACTAAAAGAATATATATATATATATATATTCATACATACTTAATAAAGAGAATGAATGGGAGAAAGAGAGCCTGCCGTATGTCGACCCAATAGAGGGACCAGCTATCCGAGTTGATAGTACCAGGGTAGATAAAGCAATTAAGAGTATGAAGACCGGGAAAGCCCCCGGCCCATCAGGAATCACTGCAGAGATGCTCAAAATATCTGGCAGTGTTGGCTATAGCCTAGTCACCCGTATTACGAACCAGGTGATACACGAAGGAGTCATACCCAATGACTGGTGTAGCAGCATAATAGTCAACTGCTACAAAGGTAAAGGTGACGCTTTAGATACAAATAATTACAGAGGCATCAAGCTGTTAGATGAGGTTATGAAAGTTACAGAGAGGGTCATAGCCCAACTAATTAGGGAGCGAATCAATTTAGATGAGATGCAGTTTGGGTTTGTGCCAGGTAAAAGCACTACTGATGCCTTATTTCTAGTGAGACAGTTGCAGGAGAAATACCTAGCTAAGGATAAACCTCTGTACCTGGCTTTCGTTGACATGGAGAAAGCCTTTGACAGGGTCCCCCAATCCCTTATCTGGTGGTCAATGAGGAAACTTGGGATAGAAGAATGGTTAGTGAGAGCTGTGCGAGCCATGTACAGAGATGCTGCCAGTAAGGTGAGGGTTGGAAATGAGTACAGCAATGAATTCCGGGTAGAGGTAGGGGTCCACCAAGGTTCCGTCCTCAGCCCCCTCTTATTTATCATAGTCCTCCAGGCAATCACAGAGGAGTTCAAGACAGGTTGCCCCTGGGAGCTCCTCTATGCTGATGACCTTGCCCTAATTGCGGAGTCACTATCAGAACTAGAGGAGAAGTTTCAGGTGTGGAAGCAAGGTCTAGAATTGAAGGGCCTTAGAGTCAACCTAGCTAAAACCAAAATCCTAATAAGTAGGAAGGTAGATAAAACACAAACCCCTTCAGGTAGATGGCCCTGCTCAGTATGTAGAAAAGGAGTAGGTAGTAACTCTATAAGATGTACCCGGTGCAAGCTATGGACACATAAGAAGTGCAGCAACATCAAAGGCAGGTTAACTAGCAAGTTAGTTTTTGTTTGTGGCAGATGTTCAGGTGCAATAAAGACTGTAAACAAACAGGAAACAACTTCTATCTCATTCCAGGGTGAAAAACTAGAGGTAGTCGATAGCTTCCGCTATCTGGGCGACCAAGTTAGTAATGGGGGTGGGTGCGCTGAAAGTGTAGCTGCTAGAATAAGAATAGCCTGGACAAAGTTTAGAGAGCTCTTACCCCTGCTGGCGACAAAGGGACTCTCACTCAGAGTAAAAGGCAGACTGTATGACGCATGCGTACGAACAGCCATGCTACATGGCAGTGAAACATGGGCTGTAACTACTGAGGACATACGTAAGCTCGCAAGGAATGAAGCCAGTATGCTCCGTTGGATGTGTAATGTCAATGTGAATACCCGTCAGAGTGTAAGTATCTTGAGAGAAAAGCTGAACATTAGAAGCATCAGTTGTGGTGTGCAAGAGAGACGATTGCGCTGGTATGGACATGTGGTGAGAATGGATGAGGATAGCTGCGTGAAAAAGTGCCACACCCTAACAGTTGAGGGAACCCGTGGAAGAGGTAGGCCCAGGAAGACCTGGGCTGAGGTGGTGAGGCAAGACCTTCGTACATTGGGCCTCACCGAGGCGATGACTACTGACCGAGACCTTTGGAAATGTGCTGTGCGTGAGAAGACCCGGCAAGCCAAGTAAGATCGTTGCCAGTGCCCCTGGACTGGTTCTTGTGCGGGTGGCACATGAGATGCACAAGAACCAGTCCAGGGGCACTGGCAACGATCTTACTTGGCAGAGTTATAATGGAAGTGACAAAGGAGCATATTTTGCTTTATGAGTTCAATAAAGGCAACAATGCAATGGAAAGTGTGAGGAATATTAATGCAGTATATGGGGATCAAACAGTAAGCAGAAGCCAGTGTCAACGGTGGTTCCAGAAATTCTGAACCAGAAACTACAGCCTAGAAGATGAGCCTTGTCCTGGAAAATCTGTAGTGTTTGATGAGGATGTGCTGCAAACCATGGTAGAAGAAAATCCCATTGTAACTGTTGAGGAACTAGCAGAGAAGCTTTGATTTGGTTATTCAACCATTCATCAGCACCATCGGAAAAGTCAGCAAATTGGGTCAATGGGTTCCTCACAAATTTTCTCAGTCTAATTACATGCAGAGAGTGAATGTGTGCTTTTCTTTGCTGTCACATCTCATGAATGAACCTTTTTTGGACCAAATAGTGACTGGTGATGAGAATTCGGTTCTCTATAAAAATGTCAGGCAGAAATGTGAAGACAGTGGGTAGGAAAAGGAGAAACACTGGCACCCCACGCTAAAAAAGGTCTTCACCCACATAAAGTGTTTTTATCTGCTTGGTGGGATATGAAAGGTTTAGTCCACTTTGAACTTTTAAACCCAAACCAAATGATAACAAAGGAGATCTACTTCAAGCAGCTTGAGCAGCTTAAGTCAGCACTTGAAGAAAAACTGGTTTCAAGACGAAAGGTGTTCTTCCATCAGGATAATGCTTGGCCACATACAGCGAGGATGACATTCTAAAGGCTGGAGCAGTTGGAATGGAAAATGATGCCCCACCCACTATATTCGCCAGACATTGTTCCACCTGATTAACATTTATTCTGCAATCTTCAAAATCATTTGGACGGAAAAAATATGAATTCTGTAAATAAGGTCATAACAGTACTGGAGGAGTATTTTTCATCATGGACAAGTGATGTTGGAAGAGGGGCCTTGCAAGTCTACCAGATAGATGGGAGAGCATTGTAGAAAATGATGGAGAGTATATTTTAGATTAAAAAAGAACTTTGTCTTCATCTTGAAAAATAAAAGAAGTATAAAAAAAACCACACTATTTATGGGATGACCCAATATATATATATATAAGTCAGTAAATAGTGGGGTTGTGTTAACCACAAGTGGAGAAATAATAGGAAAATGAAAAAAAAAGGCAGAATGCTAAACTGGAAGCATATTTTAATAAAGATTTCTAACCGGTTTTCATTGAGAAAGCAAATTATGAAGAAGGAGAATGAAAATGTTTTTTTACAAAGAAGTACAAAATGAAGAAAATAATATATAAAACAATAATATATATATTTATTTTTTTATATATTATTGTTTTATATATTATTTTCTTCATTTTGTACTTCTTTGTAAAAAACATTTTCATTCTCCTTCTTCTTGATAATTTGCTTTCGCAATGAAAACCGGTTAGAAATCTTTATTAAAATATGCTTCCAGTTTAGCATTCTGCCTTTTTTTTCATTTTCCTATATATATATATACTAGCAGTTTAACCCGACCTTGTCCGGGTTTGACTTATTACACCATCTACGATAAGTCTTGCTAGGTGAAAATCAACTAAAAAAGAATGTCTACCTTCCATGCAGGCATGGGTTGGATAGTTTGACAGGAGCCAGCCAGCTAGAAGATTATCCCAGGCTACTGTGTCTGTTTTGGCAGGGTTTTTACCTTCCTAACACCAACCACTCTGCAGAGCAGACTGAGTGCTTTTTACATAGCACCAGCACAGGTGAGGTTAGGTTTGGCATAGATTTTAAAGTTGGGTGCCCTTCTCAACATCAACCACTCTGCAGAGTGGACTGAATGCTTTTCATGTGGAACCAGCACAGGTGAGGTCAGTTTTGGCATAGTTTTTACAGCTGGGTGCTCTTCCTAACACCAAATACTTCACAGAATGAACTGAGTGCTCTTTACATGGCACCAGTACAGGCAAGGTCAGTTTTGGCAGGGTTTTTACAGCTGGATGCCCTTCCAAATGCCAACCCCTTTACAGTGTAGACTGGATGATTTTAATGTGGACACCAGCACTGGCAGTGTCACCAAGTAACTTGCAAGACAAGGAATTTTGACAGGGGAAGGGGCATTGGAGGAGGAGATCTTGTGTCAGATGATGAAAGGTTATATATATATTGTAGTACAGAAGTAGAAAATGAAAGAAAAGGGAAATAAAATAAGCTTCTAACAATGCAGAAATGTTTTGAGCTCAAAATATAAAGGTTTTTTGTAAAAATTTCTACATTGTTAGAAGCTTTCTTTATTTCCCTTTTCTTTCATTTTCTATATATAAATATATATATATACGTGTGTGTGTGTGTGTGTGCATGTGTGTGTGTGATATTTGGTGGAATGATAGAGAGAGTAAATGATTTGGGGAGAGAAAGAGAGAGATGGACTTACGGGAAGGGAGGAAACACACTACCATGTACATGTGTTTGTTGTGTGAATGTAGTGCTGTCTGTATATGTTTTTCTTTATATATATACTAGCAGAGGCACCCGGCGTTGCTCGAGAATGAAATTGTTGCTTATATACTTGAAGAAAAAAAGGCAAAATATGCTGTATAGAAATTTGAGGACATTCTGTAGATGGACTCTCAGATGAATGATGGCTGGGCGCCTCTCATGAATGGGGAAAATTGAAGATGTGCCAAAAAGCCTCATTGGTACTTGGAAACTTTTACGAAAATTAAAATGGAGATTAAATGAAAAAAATGATTTACGTGAATATCCTCACAAGAGTAATTGAAATAAATGGCGATTGTGGAACCCCCCCCCCCCACGCACGCACGTGTGCATACACACGTGTGTCTTTGCAAATATGTTTGTATACATTTATGCATGTGTGTATTTGTAAGAGACAGAGTGTGAGTGAGAGAGAGAGGTTTGTTGTCATGTATACGTACATGCATAAATATACATACATCTTTGGATGTATGCATATGACAACACAGCCCTTGACTCACTCACACTCTGTCTCTTACAAACACGCACACGCGCGCATACACACGTGTGTCTTTGTAAATATGTTTGTATACATTTATGTATGTGTGTGTTTGTAAGAGACAGAGTGTGAGTGAGTCAAGGGGTGTGTGTGTGCGTGTGTATGTGTGTGAGACAGAGTGAGAGAGTGGTGTGTATGTAGTATTTACTCTCTCTCTGTCTCTCTCTCATACACACGAACACACACTCACACACAAAATAGAGAGTGATGGTTTTTGCCGTTGTTACGTCAATACTGGAAGTTGACATTGAGGAACCTTTTTAAAGAAGTGAATCTTAAATATAAAGCAATATTATTTATTTTTAATTTAAAAAATCAAATGAAGAGCCTAACATTTATCCGAGGTCAAATTATTCATGCATCACAAGTATGGAAGCATTTGGTTAAGTCGATTTCACGTGAAAAGCGATTACACACACATCTCTGTTTTATATATAGTATATATATATATATATATATATATATATATATATATATATATATATATATATATATATATATATATATATATGTATATCATCATTATCATCATCATCATTTAACGTCCGCCTTCCATGCTAGCATATATATATATATATATATATATCATCATCAACATTTAATATCCGTTTAACTTGACTTGGATGGCTTGACAGGAACTGACAGAACCAGGATCTGGGACTTCTTTGTTTCCATCTTCTAAATTCACACATAAATCTTAGGTCAGCCCAAGCTGCTGTACAGTAGGACAAAACCCAAAATGACATTGTTGAGAAGCAAGCTTCTTAACTTCACAGCCATACCTGCACATATATGTATGCATGCATAAAGAAAGGAATGAAGCCAGTATGGACAGTTGTGCAACATTAGCGTGCATATGCAACAAAGTACAAATATGTGCAGGAGGGTAGACTTGACTGGTATGGTCATGTGATGCATATGAATGAAGACAGCTCTATAAAGAAGAACTGGTTGCTAAATGTGGATGGAACTTATGGAAGAGAGAGATCCAAGAAGACATGGGACAGACTAGTGAAGGCTGATCTCAAGATGTTGAGCCTCACTGTTGAGATAATAAAGGGCCAATATGGCCGGCAATTTGTTGTACTCAAGAAGCCTCGTCATTATAGTGAAAATGAGGTCTTAAAAGCATTATGTTTATGTCTGTATATTCACTGTGCCCTACCCCTGCACCCAATCTGTCCCTGTCAAGCCTTACCCACCTCTCATTTTCCTAACATATATCCCTCCATCACTCTTCTAACTACTGTACTATAGAGCTGCTGCAGTCATATGTGAATAGAATTGACACATATTTCATCTACTTTTGTCCTACTGGTTACCACCACCTCTCTTTGGAACCACTTCCTTTCACCATCCATCCCTCATTCTCATTATCATCCCTTCTCAATTTTTTTTTCCAAGTGATCACCTCCATTTCTGTGCCTCCAGTTATCTCTCCCTCCCCTCTGAGTTACACTTCAGGACTGCCATACTTTATTTTTAACACCATCTTGCGTCTGCTATTGTTCTCAACACTCCCTCATATCTGCCATCGATGGCTTCCCCAGTTTTGTCTCCCAATCACTATAACCACTTTTACATACCTTTGGTTTCTTTCTCTGTCACAGTAAAAGAACCTGTACCAGATGTTATAATTTGGACACTTCCACACTCTAATAGAGGGCAAAGACCACTTAACTACAATGATTTTATTGGCTCAGACACAAGAAATGGGAATTAAGATTCTTGGCACTGCAACTGTTGCTCTTAAAGTAGAAGAATGTAAAATGAGAGTGGTAAGTGTTAATGAAGGGGCAAAAAGGAAAGAGAGAGAGAGAATGATGGTTAGTGCTAGGGAAGGTTGATGCCGTGTATGTTGTATATATGTGTGTGTGTGTGTGTGTGTGTGTGTGTGTGTGTGCGTGTGTATGTATGTGGTATGTATGAATGTGTGTGTGTGTGTATACACACACACACACACACACACAAACATAAACATATACATTTACACACATGGACACACATATATACATATGCACATACTCATATATGCTCTCACACTCACACACATACATATGTAAATACATACTTGAGTGCCTACTTATCTCTATACATTGTCATTCTTAAAGAGTGTGGAATATGTGTACTATAATTGCATAGATCTTCAGACCTAAGGATATTTTTAATGCTCATTTGCATACTTTGGCTCAATGAATATCTGTTAGTGTTCTGGTGCAAATGTTAGTATGTGTGTATGTGTACAATACACACCTTTTGTAGAAAACACTTTAGTGACATGTATTCTTAGCAGACCGAGTCTGCCAACCAGTTTTAATTGTCCGAATTGCATCTTGTATGCTGTTGCTGTTGCTAATGGCCCAGAGAATGGTGTGAATTCCACAATATTGTTGAATAATCCTCATGACTTTATTCTGAAGCAATAAAAAAACAAAATTTGAATTCTTACATATGTAAAAAAAAAATCATGTACATATACATGTATCATACATACATGTACATACATACACACATATACATACATGCATGCATGCATGCATACATGCATATGTACATGCATGCATACATACATACATACATACATACATACATACATACATACATAAATGCACATGCTTTCATACTTCATTATGTATTTTTAGGTATGAATATGTATGCATAAAAGAAAGACAGATATTCTTTTCTTTTCTTCTTATATTATTGAATTATTTAAAAGGATAGCTATAAGTATAGTTTTTATTTCTTAATGTAACTGGTAAAAACTGCCAGGAGCTACTCCTTGTTAAAGCAATATTTCTTCCTGCATCCATGTTAAATATTCAGTAAACTATTGTTCTTTCATTCAGATGTTATTTACAGATGCCACAATCACTTCATAAATTAACCTCAGACAACTATAGATATGTATATTCAGGATGTGTTAAGTGTATATTGAAACCTGTAAATGTTAAAGCCAGTAGGGAATTAGCTAAGTGGTTGACAGTTTATAGCTTATCAGTGACACAGTGTTATGCCAATGATAAAAATGAATACTCTTCTGCTGTTGTTAAGCCCTAGGTCAGCTCTGAGCTGAGATGAACAAAAGCCTATGATAACCAATCCATCTCTTTTTGCATTTTTTCCCTCAGACAATGTATCTAGAACTACATTATGTTGTTTTCGTCCATTTTTAAGTTTATAGAGTGTGATTTAAAGATATATCTAACAGGTTGAATGACCATGAAGATGTAGCTTCTTTGATTCATATTGCTAGGTTGTATAATTCACTATTGAAAACAGTGGGGCACTATGAAATTAATCAGTATTTTGCTGGTTTACAGTATTGAAAAGCGGTCTACAAAGAAAATGGAGGTTCTGTTCACTAAGTGCTTTAAATTGTCTCTACCTAAGATAACATAATCAGAACCTTATGGTTTGGAAAGGCATAAGTTTAAGGTGTGTATTGTGCTGCATACCCATCAAGCAAACTGGCTGAATTGTAGTCAGCAAATGAAATACTTTGTGACATTTAGTTGCATCCATTTATATTCTGAAGCCACTTCCTAAATATGAGAGTAATATTCTATTGTTGGTCTCACTTGAGAACTTGTAATGGGTTAGGGGCTGTTGCGAGGTTGAAGTATTTTATGACTCTGAAGAGGAAAGCCAATCTTTGTGATTCAGTAATTGCATTGTTGAGGATGTGCATTTGCAAGAAGAGATCTTCAGCATTTATAGTGTCATTGAAGGTCCTAGCTCTATACTGTTCATTTTTAAGGGATGGTATTATGATGTTTACTTGATATGTGTAGTAGTGACTGTCTTTGTACTGTTATTGAAGACTTTTGAGTTTGCTGTTCATAGAGACATGCAGATTTGCATGGGGTGCATACGTTACATTTGGATGATGCATGGGTGTAGAAAGCTAGGGAAGAATAAAAGGTGGTATCATCTACATGTGAGTGAGTGCTGGTGGATGTGATGGCAAGAAAGTCCTTGGTATATAGAGTAAGAGTTTGATAGCAAAAAGGTCCTTGATATATAAGGGTAAACTTTTGATCTCACCACAGTTGGTAGTGTTTGGGTCACAGAGAGCACATTCTACACATGCTGCAAAGGTTTGATCTGGCAGGAAACCTATAATCCAAGAGATGAGAGATGGCTGGAGCTCATAGGCAGGCAAATATTGTTAGGATGTTTGAATGGCTGATATAGTCAAATGTGTTGCTGACATCAGAGCACCAACACTGCTTTCACTAAGTTTCTCAAATTTCATCAGAGAATGCAGTGATAAATACCATTTAGAAGTAGTTCTCTAGATTTGGCTTTATGGAAGATATACTGGTGGTTATTAAAGAAGGAGAAAGGTTCAAGGTGTTAGAGAAGGTGGTTAATACTTACTGTTTCCATTGCTTTTGAGATGTTCAAAAAAGAGAACTATAAGTCAGTAGCTGGTAGGATCAAAGCAGTTTGCCTTTATTCAACTGGAACATACTGAAGTGTGTTTTCAAAGATCAAGATACCACCCCACCACCACCACACACACACACACACACACATGGAAAATTCTCATGAGAAAAACTTAGATCAATGTCCTGCAGACATAAATCCTAAATACCAAAATTTTCCCTCTCTATCAATGCACCAGAAACACTTCAACCTAATTCCAATTGCATAAGGAAAGCAAGCTCATTAAAAAATAGAAACTGCAACTAAATATCCTATAATAACACACCAGAAAAACATCCAGAGACAACAAATATAATTTGAAAATTTTAAGTAACAGACTCCCCTAGGGATTCAAAATCCCAAGTCCAAATTACTATACAATAGCACCATTCATCTTCTCAAACACCAGTTCCTGACATCACCTCAAACAAAACCAATGAAATTTTACCTCTGGTCAGAACCAGACTATCAGAAAAAACAAATGCTTTCTTAAGGTAAACAACCAACTGGAATGCTAGATGACCATCAGGCAAAAACAAATTACCAATTACAAATTACCAGGAAGTCAACCAAACCACAACAAAAATATTTTGTCCAGAATGGAAAATATTTTTGATCAAAATAAAGTGACATTACAAAACCTACAACCAATCAGAACTTGTTCCTTGATCATGATCATCACCAGGAAGCCAACCAAAACACTAGACTTTACCAAAAGCAAAAATATTTTAATCAAAACATCCACAAGGAAAAGGATATCGTCAAAATTATAACCAATCAAAAATTAGATCCAAAGTACTTCCAACTCCTACAAGCCATGAAAGGTGAAGAGACCAGTGCACTGAGACTGAAATTGAAAAAAGAACTACCTGCACCATGACAGAAATTGTAAAAAAAAACTTTTTTTCTTTCTCTCCACATTTTTTTCTTTCTCTCCACATTTTTTTCTCTCACTTCTCCACTTGTTTTATAAAAAGTCGGTATGACTGAACTTTCAATAATGTACATTTGTTATGATCTTTGCCGAACATTTACATTGATATTATTATCTATCCTTGTGAAACTCATTGAAGTTTCAGTGAACGTTTGAAAATTACTCTCCCGTCACTGGAGTCATTGTAACTTTCTCAATTTTTTTAACCCAACTGCATCCACCTTCTCCATGTTGCTGGAGTCATTGTCAGTTTATCAATTTTTTAGCCCAACTGCATCCACCTTCCTCATGTCACTAGCCACCTCTGCAACCTGACCACCTCTGCAACCTGACCACCTCTGCAACCTAACCACTTCTGCCAATCAAACTCCCAACCTATGGGTTCACGTTGCAGCACTGATTCCACAAAATTAGGTTGGGTGTGACTACATATTGTATCCAAAACATTGTAAGTGCGGTCATATTATACTATTTCAGTTTTGTGCAGAGACCTGAATGATGTTTTAGTTTCTTTCCAGCATTTTCCTCGTCATTCTTTGCCCTTCACATCTGCATCCGCATGGTTTCTCCAATTGCTCCTCAAAGACTGTTTAAACATTTGGTATGCTTTTTTCATTACCAATTTTTAATAAAATTTTCGTATTTTTCGTGTTTTTTTTTCCGGAATTCCTCATCTTTAAAATGTGGCCCAAGTAAAACAATAAAATTTATGCTATTTTAATCCCAAGCAAGGCTAGGTTTCTCTGCTAGTATAATATATATATATTACTATCTGACTGTTTTGTTTTGCCCCAAGTTGTATCTGATGAGGTTGGATTATCTCATCTTTTTGTATCCCTTTTGGCTAAAAAGAAACGATCATCATCATCATCATCATCATCATCATCATCATCATCTTTATTATCATTATAAGAGAAATCTTGGATTCGTCTGTGACTGGCCCAAGGCAATGAATTTTTAAAAAACCATTAAAAAATCCCATATTTTGTGTTTTATTTCCATCCCTTAGTGTCTTTTCTTTTTGTGCCCAGAC
>NC_142938.1:44826452-44833952 GCF_046866305.1 Octopus bimaculoides
GAGTTACAAACACCACCTCGATACTCTTACCACTTAAAATGCAGTGAACTAGTGATTGGATGGTTAGAAATCTGTAAACAATGATGCTATTATTCCCTGGTTGTGATATAAAATATGTGTGTTTCTTTTATCTTTTAACTGCTTCAGTCATTTGAACTGCAACCATGTTGGGATACTGTTTGGAAGGGTTTAGTCAAACAAACCAACTTTGCCAAATCATTAAGTTACAGGAGTGAAGACAAACCGGGACTAGTTGCACAAGCAAATACATGTGCACGAGCGCGCACACACACACACACACTCATACAACATGTTTACCAAATCCATTCACAAGGCTTTGTCCACCCAGGATTATAGTAGACAAAACTTGCCCTAAGTGCTATGCAATGGGATTGAACCCAGATCCATGTGGTTGGGAAGCAAACTTACCACACAGCTACATATATCATGAGTTACAAGTACCATAGGTAATGCAGCCCATAAGATGAAATCTATACTCCACTCAGATGGCTTTCTAGAAGCTACTGCTTTAAGAAGGTGGCATTAATTAATGCTGGCAATGGCACATTTTTTACAGTATAAATCATAATTGAGAACATTGAGTCTTGCAAAATATATGCACTCAAGAACCATGGAGAAATGGTGTATTGCAGATATGGCCTGGTCATATTTGCATTGATGATTTGAATGATAATGAGAATAATATTATGATGATAATAAAGTGGCTGAAATTGCAATTTATTTTCCATTTTTAAATCCCAGAATTCATGCAGTTACTTCTTTTTTTGTCTGTCTGTCTATCTGTCTGCCTCTCTCTCTCTCAGTACACACACACACACATACATATCTATCTGTCTGTCTGTCTCTCTATCTATCTAGCTTGCTAGCTATCGATCTAGATATATCTTAAACTGATTCTCAGTTATTCTCAATTCTTCAATTTATTGACCCTATGCAGGATTTTCTGAATTTCTGGGCTAAGGTTTAGGAGTTGGGGAAAGCAAGAGTAAATTATCATCTTAAATTCCCATAAGTACAATCAGAACAGCCTGCATGATTTTACAATATCCATTTACTGAATTCAATATCTCTGAAATTCAATATCTCTGAAATTCAATATTTCTGGATTGCATCGATTGAATATCAACTGTCCCAGAAGCAATAAGTAGCAAACAAAGAAATTAACTCATTTCATTTTGAATGAAATTTCAGCTGGCAGAGATTTTTTTTTTAGTTTCCATTGCTTTGTTGTTGTTTGTGTTGTGATTGCTGATGCTGCTGTTGTTGTTGTTCTTATGATTGTGATTGCCACTGCTTCTGTTGTTGTGGTTGTTGTTGCTACTGTTGTTATTGTTGTTGTTGATGATGTTAATGGTGATAGTGGTGGTGGTGGTGGAGATGAGGAAGAGGAGGAGGAGGAAGATGTTGGTGTTTCTGGTAGTTGGGTGACAGCAGTGGTGGTGGTGGTGGTGGTAGTAATGGTCGTGGAGAAGGTATAGATAGCTGTAGAAGTGGTAAATATGGTGTTGATGGCAGTGGTGGTGATAGTGAAGATACAGATGGGAGTGAAGCTATCGTTATATCCACCAAAACCACCACCAATACACAGATAGTGGTGGCCATTGTTGTTGTTGTTATTGGGGTGGGGTGGCACTGGTCATAGCAGAGGTCACCATCATGATAGTGATGATGATATCTTTGCTGCTCTGCTCCATCATCCAGTTATAGTAAACAATCTCTCACCCAGAAAAAAACAAGTTATTTACTTTCATTTATCATCTTTTCCTTATTTCTTTTATTGTTACCAATTCGAATGTCATTCTCTCTTGTGTTCTTATTTGATCAATGAATTTATAAACAATAAACGTAGGAGTGGCTGTGTGGTAAGTAGCTTGCTTACCAACCACATGGTCCTGGGTTCAGTCCCACTGCATAGCACTTTGGGCAAGTGTCTTCTACTATAGCCTCGGGCCAACCAAAGCCTTGTGAATGGATTTGGTAGATGGAAACTGAAAGAAGCCCGTCGTATATATGTATGTATATATATATATGTATGTGTGTGTGTGTGTATATGTTTGTGTGTCTGTGTTTGTCCCCACAACATCGCTTGACAACTGATGCTGGTGTGTTTACGTCCCCGTAACTTAGCAGTTCAGCAAAACAGATCGATAGAATAAGCACTAGGCTTACAAAGAATAAGTCTTGGGGTCGATTTGCTCGACTAAAAGCGGTGCCCCAGCATGGCCACAGTCAAATGACTGAAACAAGTAAAAGAGTAAAAGAATAATAATTTTTTTCCTTTTCTTTGCTTTTTCCATTCCCTTAAGTTTTATTTTACTGTTATCCTATTACAATTATATGTGCACATACATAGACATAGGCATAGCACAGCGCAGAAATAGTTGTGTTGCTGAGAAGTTTACTTCCCAACTACATGGTTTTGCATTCAATCCTACTGCATGATCCCTTTGGAAAATGTCTTCTCGTATAACCCTATAGCCCTTGGCTGGTGAGCAGATTTGATTGGTGGAAACCCATCATGTGTATGTATGTATACAAATGTGTGTGTGTGTGATATAATGTGTGTGTGTATATATATCTATCATATATATGTATGTATGTATCCATCAGTACACCATCACAAATTGAGAATAGGTTCATGTCTTGGTTTCATTTCACACCAATCCTTTTCCCCATTTACTTTCCCTGTCCACAGTATTCTTTTAATTTCTGTTGTGAATTTGTCCTTTTCTGCATTTCGTTTTGTCTTCTAGGGTCACCAGTAATTCACGTACCACATTCCACATTACATTTTTTATTTCTCCTGCTGATCTTAATGACGCAGTAACTGTATCGTTGAATGGCTCACAGTGTTTTGGTATCAGTATGGACGACCCATCCACATGCCCTAGTTTTTTCGACTGTAAATATTCCAGTTCTATATTTAAGAGATGAGGAATTATGTACATTATTTACATTATTTACATTTGACGGATATTTGTCCTCATCTTGTTTGTTGTTAACGCAATGTTTCAGCTGATATACCCTCCAGCTTTCATCAGGTGTCTTGGGGAAATTTCGAATCTGGGTTCTCATTCCTAAGGTATATGGCGTAGTGGTTAAGGGTGCGGGCTACTAACCCCAAGATTCCAAGTTCGATTTCAGGCAGCGACCGGAATAATAATAATAATAATAACAACAACAACAACAACAACATCGAAAAATATCTTAGGAATGAGAACCCAGGTTCGAAATTTCCCCAAGACACCTGATGAAGGCTGGAGGGTATATCAGCCGAAACGTGTTAACAACAAACAAGATTAGGACAAATATCTGTCAAATGTAAATAATGTAAATAATGTAAATATTCCATTTTGTAATCATAATTCAATAATGTAGTGCCCCATTGCTGTAGTCTATTCCCTATGTGCATTGGTATTCCTTTTTTAGAACTGTATATTGACAGTATTGGACGATAATCCAATTGTAGACAGGAACTCCTTCCATGAATAAATCTATAGAACTTTTTCACACCAAATCATTAACAAATCATTTAGCAGGGCTCTTACATTGTGTATATTGCGAATATAAATTTGATAGTAATTTACTAAACCCAAGAATGCTTTAGCATAGTCACATTATTTGGCATGGGCATATTTTTTGTTGCAGTTGCTCTGACTGGATGCAGCTTCTGTCTGTTTTTATCTATTACCTGACCCAAGTATTAAATTTTTTTCAGAAAGAACTCGCATTGTGGTGGTGGTGGTGGTGAAGATGGTGGTGGTGGTGGTGGTGGTGGTGGTGCTGCTGCTGCTGCTGCTGCTGGTGGTGATGGTGGTGGTGGTGATAATGATGACACATACAAACACACACCCATACATCTTCATATCCACATCCATACCTATGATTCATACAACACATTTTATTTTATGTTTATTTGTCTAATAATTTTCTACAATCTATGAAACATGTAGAACTGTAATATAACATTTGTTTCTGTTTTACCCTTACAGTGAAATCATGAAATGGTCATCCAGGATGAAGGATGAAAACTGCTATTTTGTTTCTTCAGACTTGTTGAAATAAGCTTAACTATGAGGGTCAAATGAAGCAACAATGCTCCTTCAAAGCTTTTTTCTTCATAACACATATAGAAATCATGATTTTATTATTATGACGATATTAAAGGTGGTGAGCTGGCAGAATCATTAGTCAATGCCATCAACACCAATAATTGACAGGTACTTTATTTATCAACCCTTGAATGATGAAAGGTAAAGTTGATCTCAATGGTATTTGAACTCAGAACATTATGAGTTGGATGAAAGGTATTTTTTTCAATGTTCCAATGATTCTGCAAGCTTAATGCTTTCATAATAATGGTTTCAAATTCCGCTGAGGTCGACTTTGCCTTTCATCCTTTCGGTGTCAATTAAATAAGTACCAGTTACGCACTAGAGTCAATATAATCGACTTAATCCATTTGTCTGTCCTTGTTTGTCCCCTCTGTGTGTAGCCCCTTGTAGGCAGTAAAGAAATAAGAATCATTAGCATGTTGGGCAAAATGCTTAGTGACATTTTGTCCATCTGTATGTTCTGGATTCAAATGCTGCTGAGGTTGACTTTGCCTTTCATCCCTTTTGGGATTTATAAAATAAGTACCAGTTGGGCACTTGGGTCGCTGTAATCAACTTAACCCCACCCCCAAACTTGCTGGCCTTGTGCCAAAATTTGAAACCATTATTATGAAGAGATTAATGTGGCAAGCTGGCAGAATCATTAGCACACCAGACAAAATGCAGCTAGGCATTTTATTCATCTTTATGTTCTGAGTTAAAATTCTGCCAAGGTCAACTTTGCCTTTCATTTTTTCAGGATTAATAAAATAAGTACCAGTCAAGTACTGGGGTTGATGAAATTGACTTACCTCTCCCCTCAAAACCTGCTGGTCTTGCGCCAAAATTTGAAACCATTATTATGAAAGCATTAAGCTTGCAGAATCATTGGAACATTGAAAAAAATACCTTTCATCCAACTCATAATGTTCTGAGTTCAAATACCATTGAGATCAACTTTACTTTTCATCATTCAAGGGTTGATAAATAAAGTACCTGTCAATTATTGGTATTGATGGTATTGACTAATCATCTTTCTTCAAAATTTCTGGCCTTGTGCCAGAATTAGAAACCATTATTATTATCATTATCATTATTAAGGCAGTGAGCTGACAGAAACATTAGTACTCCTGGCAAAATGCTTAGTGGCATTTCATCAGTCTTTATGCTCTGAGTTCAAATTCATTCAAGGTCGACTTTGTCTTTTATCCTTTTGAGGTTGATAAAATAAGCAGTCAAACACTGGGGTCAATATAACTGACTGGTCCTCTCTCCTTAAGTTTCAAGCCTTGTGCCTATGATAGAAAGGATTATTATTATTATTCGCCTTTCTGGCACTTGTGCCCGTGACATGTGTAAGGATTTTCGAGCGAGATCGTTGCCAGTAAGTACCCCTAGACTGGTCTTGTGCGGGTGGCACATAAAATACACCATTTCGAGCGTGGCCATTGCCAGTACCGCCTGACTGGCCTTCGTGCGGGTGACACGTAAAAGCACCTACTACACTCTCTGAGTGGTTGGCGTTAGGAAGGGCATCCAGCTGTAGAAACTCTGCCAAATCAGATTGGAGCCTGGTGTTGCCATCCGGTTTCACCAGTCCTCAGTCAAATCGTCCAACCCATGCTAGCATGGAAAGCGGACTTTAAACGATGATGATCATCATCATCATCATTATCATTAAAGCAGTGAGCTATCAGAACCATTAGCACACCAGGTGAAATACTTAGCAGTATTTCATCCATCTTTACAGTCTGAGTCCAAATTCCACTGAGGTCAACTTTGCCTATTATCCTTTCAGTGTTAATGAAATAAGCACCAGTCGAGCACTGGAGTTGATGTAATGAACTAGCTCCCTTCTCCAAAATTTCAGGCCTTATGCCTATATTAGAATTGATTGTTGTTGTTGTTATTGTTGTTGTTGTTGTTGTTGTTGCTGTTATTATTGTTATTGGATTGGTAGAACTATTTGATTAAATCTGAAAACAAGACTCGTGAATTTATTGTTAAAAAGTATTGATACTTATGTAGTCAAGATGCATAACTTAAATATTCTTTCCTTGTTACCCAATCCTAATATAATGTAAATTTACTTTTGTGTCCATTGAAAATAATGTATTTGCACAGTAGCTTGTGTAATGGCATAAGGTAAAAGTAGAAGCTGTACAAAATGAAATGTTTCATGCCTGTTTAAAAATCCCAGTTTGCCTTAATGGGGATGGTTGGCATTGCAGTGTCTTTAATATAGTAGCTATAGTCTCATTCATTCAACTGACCATATTTATGAAAAACATAATAGTTAAGCTCAATTACTGCATGATGAATTTTAATGTAGTGAAATGGAAAAATAAAGAAGTGGTAAGACTATCATCATCATCGTTTAACGTCTGCTTTCCATGCTAGCATGGGTTGGACGATTTGACTGAGGGCTGGTGAACCAGATGGCCACACCAGGCTCCAATCTGATTTGGCAGAGTTTCTACAGCTGGATGCCCTTCCTAACGTAAACCACTCCGAGAGTGTAGTGGGTGCTTTTACGTGCCACCAGCACGAAGGCCAGTCAGGTGGTACTGGCAACGGCCACGCTCAAAATGGTGTATTTTACGTGCCACCTGCACAGGAGCCAGTCCAGCGGTACTGGCAACTATCTCACTCGAATGTCTGTTCACGTGCCAGGAAGGCGACGTTGGTATCAATTAAAATATTATAATTGTGAAGTTTGTTTGCCTCTTTATGAATGCTATTTCAATATAATTATTGCAGTTGGTTTAGTTTAAAGAGTATTGGATCTCAGAAGTATTCCAAATATTGGATTAACCTTAAACATCCAGTTGTTCATATAAGTTCAATGCAGTGTAGTACTGTTGTATATAATGCAATGTGTGGCTCATGACATTTGCTACCTTACTATTAGATTAATCTAGCACTGACTGTTTGATGGGTTTGCTTTGGCAAAATACGTTCTGACAATGATATAAAGTTGGTAATGAAGGCAGGAGAGTCCAAACATAAAGCTGATAAACATAAAGCAGACACATCAGATTTATTTAACAATGATTGTAATGCAAGCAGCTGCATTGGTTACAGCTACAACAGTAGATTCTGCAAATCAAAACAAAACAAAAAAAGCAATAACAACCACAATAACAAAAATATTAACAATAATTAAAAGAAGGGCAATAGTACCAGTAGTTACAGCAACAAAAGCAACATAAACAACAACTACAACAATAGTTGCAGAAACAACTGCAATTAGCAGCAAAAACAACAGTAGCAACAACAGTGATTATAAAAAGAAATTCAACATTTCAGCCATTCAAGATAAGACAGACATGAATTTAAGCCTAATGTCTTCTCAAAAAGATAATGGCAATGATACTGCAAATTA